>NW_024058719.1:110000-182500 GCF_016432855.1 Salvelinus namaycush
GGATCAACAACATTGTAGTTACTCCACAACACTAACCTAAATGACAGAGTGTAAAGAAGAAAGTCTGTACAGAATAAAAATATTCCAAAACATGCATCCTGTTTGTAACGAGGCACTTTAAGTAACACTGCAAAACATGTTGCAAAAGAACTGAACTTTATGTGTCTATTTAAATCTATTTAATCCATTTTGAATTCCGGCTGTAACACAACAAAATGTGGAATAAGTCAAGGGGTATGTATACTTTGTGAAGGCACTGTAGCACTTGCAAGATAATATGAAATATGTAGCCATATGGGGAAGTGACTAGTAAGACAATGTACATTGTTTGATTAATATTTCATTAATAATGGAGGGAAATGTACGACTGGCTAGACAGATCAGATTTCTAACCTTAATTACCTACACAGGGAGAGAAGACAACGACACACACACACACACACACACACACACACACACACACACACACACACACACACACACACACACACACACACACACACACACACACACACACACACACACACACACACACACACACACACACACACACACACACACACACAAAAGAGAGAGAGAGAACACAGCGATGCATCAACTTGTGTGTAACAGTGTCACATTGTATAGTAAGCAGACTGTTTTTAATCACCACAGGAAATACAGCACTATATGTTTCTCTGGTACACGTCCCAAATACCAACCCATTCCCAATATAGTGCACTATAGTGCCTGGGGCCCCTGGTTGAAAGTAGTGCACTATGTAGGGAATAGGGTGCCATTTGAGATGTGTGCTCTGTCTTTGTAATGGCGCTTCAATGGAACCTATTCATCATGAGGTTATTAGTGTTGCTTCATATCACACTGACAGAGACCTGACTCCCCACGGGGGAAGGAGAGAGAGAGAGGGAGAGAGAGGGGGAGGGAGGGAGAGAGATATGGATACAAAGAGACAGAGAGGGAAGGAGGGATGGAGACAGGGAATGAGACAGGGAGGGAGACAGAGAGGGAGGGAAGGAGAGAGAGAGAGGAGAGAGAGAGAGAGAGAGAGGGGGGGAGGGAGGGAGAGGAGAGAGAGGGGAGGGAGAGAGAAAGAGGGGGAGAGAGGGAGAAAGAGGGGAAGAGAGAGGGGAGGGAGAGAGGAGAGAGAGAGGGGAGGGAGAGAGAGAGGGGGAGAGAGGGAGAAAGAGGGGGAGAGGGGAGGGAGAGAGAGATGGGGGGGAGAGAGGGGGAGGTGGCGAGAGAGAGGGGGGAGAGAGGGGGAGGGAGAGAGGAGAGAGAGAGGGGAGGGAGAGAGAGAGGGGGAGGGGAGGGAGAGAGAGGGGGAGAGAGGGAGAAAGAGGGGGAGAGGGGAGAGAGGGGGAGGTGGCGAGAGAGAGGGGGGAGAGGGAGAGAGAAAGGGAGAGGGAGAGAGGGGGGAGAGAGAGAGATATAGAGGGGGGAGAGAGGGGGAGGGAGAGAGAGGGAGAGGGGGAGGGAGATAGAGAGGGGGAGAGGGGGAGGGAGAGAGAAAGTTTAGTCACCTGAACAGATGGTTGAATGTTATTAAAAGGACCTTAGAGAACATTCTATCGAGCGACTATCAAAGTTGGAGTGTCTCAAAGTTGCTCTCTGACCTGCTGTCTTCATACGAGAGTGAACACGGTGCTGGTTATAACAAATAGCGGAGGAAAGACAAGTGATTTGCTCTGCCATAAGTTAATGTACTGTGTATGACATATTCTCCATATTCACCTCAGTGGCCAGAGATGTACTGCTGCGTTCACAGTTTACCGTTCAGCTGCTGTAGAGATCCCATAAGACACATGCCTCAAAAGACACCCGTGTTTCCTATAACACTACAGTTGACTAGAGCCACAATGTCATAGAGCAGTAGAGATAGAGATGAATTAAGATGTTGTAGACTAGAGATTTTTCTATGTATTTATTTATTTAACCTTTATTTAACCAGGTAGGCCAGTTGAGAACAAGTTCTCACTTACAACTGCGACCTGGCCAAGATAAAGCAAAGCAGTGCGACACAAACAACAACGCAGAGTTACACATAAACAAACATAAAGTCAATAACACAATAGAAAATGTTTTTATAAATCAATGTGTGCAAATGTAGAAGAGTAGGGAGGCAAGGCAATAAATAGGCCATAGAGCCGAAATAATTACAATTTAGCATTAACACTGGAGTGATAGATGTGCAGATGATGATGTGCAAGTAGAGATACTGGGGTGCAAAAGAGCAAGAGGGTAAATAACAATATGGGGATGAGGTAGTTGGGTGTGCTATTTACAGATGGGCTATGTACAGGTACAGTGATCGGTAAGCTGCTCTGACAGCTGATGCTTAAAGTTAGTGAGGGAGGTATAAGACTCCAGCTTCAGAGATTTTTGTAATTCGTTCCAGTCATTGGCTGCAGAGAACTGGAAGGAAAGGCGGCCAAAGGAAGTGTTGACTTTGGGGGTGACCAGTGAAATATACCTGCTGGAGCACGTCCTATGTGTGGGTGTTCCTATGGTGAGAACTGGAAGGAAAGGCGGCCAAAGGAAGTATTGACTTTGGGGGTGACCAGTGAAATATACCTGCTGGAGCACGTCCTATGTGTGGGTGTTGCTATGGTGACCAGTGAGCTGAGATCAACGAGAGCATACATGTCGCAGTGGTGGGTAGTATATGGGGCTTTGGTGACAAAACAGATAGCACTGATCAGTGCCATCAGATCAGTAGAAATTAATATAGATGTATTGATGTGTTGTAGACTAGATATCAGTAGAGATTAATATAGATGTATTGATGTGTTGTAGACTAGATATCAGTAGAGATTAATATAGATGTATTGATGTGTTGTAGACTAGAGATCAGTAGAGATAGAGATGTATTGATGTGTTGTAGACTAGATATCATTAGAGATAGAGATGTATTGATGTGTTATAGAATAGATATCATTAGAGATAGAGATGTATTGATGTGTTATAGACTAGATATCAGTAGAGATAGAGATGTATTGATGTGTTGTAGACTAGATATCAGTAGAGATAGAGATGTATTGATGTGTTGTAGATTAGAGATCATTAGAGATAGAGATGTATTGATGTGTTGTAGACTAGATATCAGTAGAGATAGAGATGTATTGATGTGTTATAGACTAGATATCAGTAGAGATAGAGATGTATTGATGTGTTATAGACTAGATATCAGTAGAGATAGAGATGTATTGATATGTTGTAGATTAGAGATCAGTAGAGATAGAGATGTATTGATGTGTTATAGACTAGATATCAGTAGAGATAGAGATGTATTGATATGTTGTAGACTAGAGATCAGTAGAGATGTATTGATGTGTTGTAGACTAGATATCAGTAGAGATAGAGATGTATTGATGTGTTATAGACTAGATATCAGTAGAGATAGAGATGTATTGATGTGTTGTAGACTAGAGATCAGTAGAGATGTATTGATGTGTTGTAGACTAGATATCAGTAGAGATAGAGATGTATTGATGTGTTATAGACTAGATATCAGTAGAGATAGAGATGTATTGATGTGTTATAGACTAGATATCAGTAGAGATAGAGATGTATTGATATGTTGTAGATTAGAGATCAGTAGAGATAGAGATGTATTGATGTGTTATAGACTAGATATCAGTAGAGATAGAGATGTATTGATATGTTGTAGACTAGAGATCAGTAGAGATGTATTGATGTGTTGTAGACTAGATATCAGTAGAGATAGAGATGTAGTGATGTGTTATAGACTAGAAATCAGTAGAGATAGAGATGTATTGATGTGTTATAGACTAGATATCAGTAGAGATAGAGATGTATTGATGTGTTATAGACTAGATATCAGTAGAGATAGAGATGTATTGATGTGTTATAGACTAGATATCAGTAGAGATAGAGATGTATTGATGTGTTATAGACTAGATATCAGTAGAGATAGAGATGTATTGATGTGTTGTAGACTAGATATCAGTAGAGATAGAGATGTATTGATGTGTTATAGACTAGATATCAGTAGAGATAGAGATGTATTGATGTGTTATAGACTAGATATCAGTAGAGATAGAGATGTATTGATATGTTGTAGATTAGAGATCAGTAGAGATAGAGATGTATTGATGTGTTATAGACTAGATATCAGTAGAGATAGAGATGTATTGATATGTTGTAGACTAGAGATCAGTAGAGATGTATTGATGTGTTGTAGACTAGATATCAGTAGAGATAGAGATGTAGTGATGTGTTATAGACTAGAAATCAGTAGAGATAGAGATGTATTGATGTGTTATAGACTAGATATCAGTAGAGATAGAGATGTATTGATGTGTTGTAGACTAGATATCAGTAGAGATAGAGATGTATTGATGTGTTGTAGACTAGATATCATTAGAGATAGAGATGTATTGATGTGTTATAGACTAGATATCAGTAGAGATAGAGATGTATTGATGTGTTGTAGACTAGATATCAGTAGAGATAGAGATGTATTGATGTGTTATAGACTAGATATCAGTAGAGATAGAGATGTATTGATATGTTATAGACTAGATATCATTAGAGATAGAGATGTATTGATGTGTTATAGACTAGATATCAGTAGAGATAGAGATGTATTGATGTGTTGTAGACTAGATATCAGTAGAGATATTGATGTGTTGTAGACTAGAGATCGGTAGAGATAGAGATGTATTGATGTGTTGTAGACTAGAGATCGGTAGAGATAGAGATGTATTGATATGTTATAGACTAGATATCAGATCCTGTAAGACAATGTAGCATGACATTCTTCTCTCATCTCCTCCTCTTCCTCTCCTCTCCTCCTCTTCTCCTCTCATCTCCTCCTCCCCTCCTCCTTTTCCTCCTGTTACAGTCTGTAAAATTGACAGATGCCTCGCTCGTTATCTGAAAAAGGAGAGAGTGGGGGGGGGGTGGTACGAGAGAGAATAGAGAGATTGAATTGGAGAGCGTAACATGTGTTATTTAGCACAACAAAACAAACAGAGCAAAGTCTGAGTCACTGTAGGAACAAATAGGTGTCTGGTAAATGGTGTGCTGAACTACAGGGGGGAACCACGGGGAGAGTATATCCTCATATCCTGTTCCCTAGTCACCTTACCCCTATACTTATCTACCTCCATCACTCCAGTATCCCTGTACATTGTTAATATGGTACTGGAACTGACCCTGTATATAGTATGGTATTGAACTGACCCTGTATATAGTATGGTATTGAACTGACCCTGTATATAGTATGGTATTAACCTGACCCTGTATATAGTATGGTATTAACTGATCCTGTATATAGTATGGTATTAACTGACCCTGTATATAGTATGGTATTAACCTGACCCTGTATATAGTATGGTATTAACTGACCCTGTATATAGTATGGTATTAACTGACCCTGTATATAGTATGGTATTGAACTGACCCTGTATATAGTATGGTATTGAACTGACCCTGTATATAGTATGGTATTAACTGACCCTGTATAAAGTATGGTATTAACTGACCCTGTATATAGTATGGTATTAACTGACCCTGTATATAGTATGGTATTAACTGACCCTGTATATAGTATGGTATTAACTGACCCTGTATATAGTATGGTATTAACTGACCCTGTATATAGTATGGTATTAACTGACCCTGTATATAGTATGGTACTAACTGACCCTGTATATAGTATGGTATTAACTGACCCTGTATATAGTATGGTATTAACTGACCCTGTATATAGTATGGTATTAACTGACCCTGTATATAGTATGGTATTAACCTGACCCTGTATATAGTATGGTATTAACCTGACCCTGTATATAGTATGGTATTAACTGACCCTGTATATAGTATGGTATTAACTGACCCTGTATATAGTATGGTATTAACTGACCCTGTATATAGTATGGTATTAACTGACCCTGTATATAGTATGGTATTAACCTGACCCTGTATATAGTATGGTATTAACTGACCCTGTATATAGTATGGTATTAACCTGACCCTGTATATAGTATGGTATTAACCTGACCCTGTATATAGTATGGTATTAACTGACCCTGTATATAGTATGGTATTAACTGACCCTGTATATAGTATGGTATTAACTGACCCTGTATATAGTATGGTATTAACTGACCCTGTATATAGTATGGTATTAACCTGACCCTGTATATAGTATGGTATTAACTGACCCTGTATATAGTATGGTATTAACTGACCCTGTATATAGTATGGTATTAACCTGACCCTGTATATAGTATGGTATTAACCTGACCCTGTATATAGTATGGTATTAACTGACCCTGTATATAGTATGGTATTAACTGACCCTGTATATAGTATGGTATTACCTGACCCTGTATATAGTATGGTATTAACTGACCCTGTATATAGTATGGTATTAACTGACCCTGTATATAGTATGGTATTAACTGATCCTGTATATAGTATGGTATTAACTGACCCTGTATATAGTATGGTATTAACTGACCCTGTATATAATATGGTATTAACTGACCCTGTATATAGTATGGTATTAACTGACCCTGTATATAGTATGGTATTAACTGACCCTGTATATAGTATGGTATTAACTGACCCTGTATATAGTATGGTATTAACTGACCCTGTATATAGTATGGTATTAACTGACCCTGTATATAGTATGGTATTAACTGACCCTGTATATAGTATGGTATTAACCTGACCCTGTATATAGTATGGTATTAACTGACCCTGTATATAATATGGTATTGAACTGACCCTGTATATAGTATGGTATTAACTGACCCTGTATATAGTATGGTATTGAACTGACCCTGTATATAGTATGGTATTAACTGACCCTGTATATAGTATGGTATTAACTGACCCTGTATATAGTATGGTATTAACCTGATCCTGTATATAGTATACTTACTTACTTACTTATTGTGTTCTTCATATTCATTAGTCTGTAGCTGTGTACTGCTCACCAGTCATTAGTCTGTAGCTGTGTACTGCTCACCAGTCATTAGTCTGTAGCTGTGTACTGCTCACCAGTCATTAGTCTGTAGCTGTGTACTGCTCACCAGTCATTAGTCTGTAGCTGTGTACTGCTCACCAGTCATTAGTCTGTAGCTGTGTACTGCTCACCAGTCATTAGTCTGTAGCTGTGTGCTGCTCACCAGTCATTAGTCTGTAGCTGTGTACTGCTCACCAGTCATTAGTCTGTAGCTGTGTACTGCTCACCAGTCATTAGTCTGTAGCTGTGTGCTGCTCACCAGTCATTAGTCTGTAGCTGTGTACTGCTCACCAGTCATTAGTCTGTAGCTGTGTACTGCTCACCAGTCATTAGTCTGTAGCTGTGTGCTGCTCACCAGTCATTAGTCTGTAGCTGTGTACTGCTCACCAGTCATTAGTCTGTAGCTGTGTACTGCTCACCAGTCATTAGTCTGTAGCTGTGTGCTGCTCACCAGTCATTAGTCTGTAGCTGTGTACTGCTCACCAGTCATTAGTCTGTAGCTGTGTACTGCTCACCAGTCATTAGTCTGTAGCTGTGTACTGCTCACCAGTCATTAGTCTGTAGCTGTGTGCTGCTCACCAGTCATTAGTCTGTAGCTGTGTACTGCTCACCAGTCATTAGTCTGTAGCTGTGTACTGCTCACCAGTCATTAGTCTGTAGCTGTGTGCTGCTCACCAGTCATTAGTCTGTAGCTGTGTACTGCTCACCAGTCATTAGTCTGTAGCTGTGTACTGCTCACCAGTCATTAGTCTGTAGCTGTGTACTGCTCACCAGTCATTAGTCTGTAGCTGTGTACTGCTCACCAGTCATTAGTCTGTAGCTGTGTACTGCTCACCAGTCATTAGTCTGTAGCTGTGTGCTGCTCACCAGTCATTAGTCTGTAGCTGTGTACTGCTCACCAGTCATTAGTCTGTAGCTGTGTACTGCTCACCAGTCATTAGTCTGTAGCTGTGTGCTGCTCACCAGTCATTAGTCTGTAGCTGTGTACTGCTCACCAGTCATTAGTCTGTAGCTGTGTACTGCTCACCAGTCATTAGTCTGTAGCTGTGTACTGCTCACCAGTCATTAGTCTGTAGCTGTGTACTGCTCACCAGTCATTAGTCTGTAGCTGTGTGCTGCTCACCAGTCATTAGTCTGTAGCTACTATATGCTTACGCTCTGCTGTTTTCATTGGAAGTAAGTTCAGCACAAACCTGACGACCATGTTCTGTTTATCTTCTGCGTTGTATTCACAAGGAACCAAACAGAGGCAAACGGGCTGAACGCAGAGGAACTAACCAGAACTTGGGCAAAAAGAAAGACTCATTTTCGCTGCTAGTTTTGTGACGGGTTTTCTACGTCTTGCACTAATGAATATAACCCTGGATTGTATTTCACACGTGTCCTTTCAGTACGTCGTGTGTCTTCTCCTCTTTCTGTAGAGCTGACAGCTATAGGTCCATGAGAGGATGATAAATACTCTGTTCTCAGCCCTTTTTCCTCTCTGTTTTGCCAATATAATCATTCTCACTTGTACTCTATTGGCAGGTGGCGAGAGGACTAGATGAACCTTTAATGTTAAATCAAAGGGAGGAAATCTAAACTGTTCTTCTTACTCTAGTTGCTATTGATTCCTCATTCTACCTTTTCTTCATTTTTCTCCATCATTTGAGCTATAATCCACCTTTGTTAAAACCCTCAGTATAGCTGGTAGGGTCGCTATGAGATACAAGACTTCCAGTCATTTCAGGAAGTGCACTAACGTTCCAATTCCAACTCTCTTCAATGCTTTTCAATTAGGAACATGTGGAAGTGGAATTTAGTTTTACTTTCGGGAATTTACTGGAATTGAATTGGAATTGACTGGAATTGAATTTGAATTGACTGGAATTGAAATGGACTGGAATTGAATTGGAATTGACTGGAATTGAATTGGGATTGACTCCAACTCTGTCTCATGTCTCCTCAATGTTTTACAGTCAATCAAAGCACAACCCAGTCCTCTCCCAGTCCTCTCCCAGTACTCTCCCAGTCCTCTCCCAGTCCTCTCCCAGTTCTCTCCCAGTCCTCTCCCAGTCCTCTCCCAGTCCTCTCCCAGTCCTCTCCCAGTCCTCTCCCAGTCCTCTCCCAGTCCTCTCCCAGTATTCTCCCAGTCCTCTCCCAGTCTTCACCCGGTCCTCTCCCAGTCCTCTCCCAGTCCTCTCCCAGTCCTCTCCCAGTCCTCTCCCAGTCCTCTCCCAGTCTTCTCCCAGTCCTCTCCCAGTTCTCTCCCAGTCCTCTCCCAGTCCTCTCCCAGACCTCTCCCGGTCCTCTCCTGGTCCTCTCCCGGTCCTCTCCAAGTCCTCTCCAAGTCCTCTCCCGGTCCTCTCCCAGTCCTCTCCCAGTCTTCGCCCAGTCCTCTCTAAGTCCTCTCCCGGTCTTCTCCCGGTCCTCTCCCAGTCCTCTCCCAGTCTTCTCTCTCTACATAAAGAACCTTTGCTAACCCATACTATTACATTTTATTGTCTCCTCTTCACTGTTATACTGTCAAATGTATCCAGATGGCTACATGCTATTTAAAGTGACTGCAAAAAACCCAAACATCCCAGAAATGTTCCATACGCACAAAAAGCTTTTCTTCTCTCAAATGTTTTGCACAAATTTGTTTACATATTCTGTTAGTGAGCATTTCTCCTTTGCCAAGATAATCCACCCACCTGACAGGTGTGGCATATCAAGAAGCTGATTAAACAGCATGATCATTACAGAATTGCACCTTGTGCTGAGGTGGGGGTGCTTTTGTGGGGAACAACTCATTCTGATTGGCTGGGCCTGGCTTCCCAGTGGGTGGGCCTATGCCCTACCAGGCCCACCCATGGCTGTGCCCCTGCCCATTTCAAATGTCCTTATATGAACTGTGACTCAGTAAAATCTTTGAAATTGTTGCATGTTGCGTTTATATTATTGTTCAGTATGAATGTGAACAAACACTGTATATATAGCCTCCAAACATGAATAAAACTATAGTTTTGATATCATAGATGGTCAATCCTTGCATCCAAAGCTTTGTCTATGAATTTGACATTTCCCCCCCAGTCCCCATACCTCAGCTGCTTACCAAAACAGTGGCAGGATGCACACTTTGTTATTGTTCAAACCGCAGGATTGCCTCTTTAAATAAAGTTTGTTTTGTCTTGATGTGATCCTTTAGGCGTTAAGTCCTAACCCTCCAGCTACACGGTTCTAATTCCCATTAATATTGTCCTCTCCTCTGGTCCTCTAGAATCAACATCTTTCAGCTGAAGTTTTATCTCACATGCTGTCTCCTCTATCCTAGATTCAGCCTTCATGATGGTCAACACGTCGGGACGTTTTGCTGGTCAGAAGGCCCTCCTCCTGACCCCTCAGCTGAAGGAGAATGACACCCACTGCGTAATCTTCGAGTACTTCCTGTCTGGACGCGAGGGGGCGGGACCGGGGCAGCTCAACGTGTACATCAGAGAGAACAACAGTCCCCTGGGCATGCCCGTCTGGAACGTGTCTGGGCCAGCTACTAGAGCCTGGGTACAGGTAGAACTGGCCATCTCTACCTACTGGCCCAACTTCTATCAGGTGAGAAAGTTTCACCTTACCACACCATACCACACCACACCATACCACACCATACCACACCATATCTTACCACACCATAACTTACCATACCTTACCTTACCACACCATATCTTACCATACCATACCTTACACACCATACCATACCTTACCATACTATACCTTACCACACCATACCTTACCACACCATACCTTACCTTAACATACCATACCTTACACACCATACCATATCTTACCACACCATAACTTACCATACCTTACCTTACCACACCATATCTTACCATACCATACCTTACACACCATACCATATCTTACCATACCATATCTTACCATACCATACCTTACCACACCATATCTTACCATACCTTACCTTACCATACTTTACACACCATACCATATCTTACCATACCATATCTTACCATACCATACCTTACCACACCATACCTTACCTTACCATACCTTACCACACCATATCTTACCACACCATAACTTACCATACCATACCTTACCACACCATATCTTACCATACCATACCTTACCTTACCATACCATACCTTACCACACCATACCATATCTTACCACACCATACCTTACCTTAACATACCATACCTTACACACCATACCATATCTTACCATACCATACCTTACCATACCTTACCATACCATATCTTACCATACCTTACCTTACCATACCATACCTTACACACCATACCATATCTTACCATACCATACCTTACCACACCATATCTTACCATACCTTACCTTACCATACCTTACACACCATACCATATCTTACCATACCATATCTTACCATACCATACCTTACCACACCTTACCTTACCATACCTTACCACACCATATCTTACCACACCATAACTTACCATACCATACCTTACCACACCATATCTTACCATACCATACCTTACCTTACCATACCTTACCACACCATATCTTACCACACCATACCATATCTTACCATACCTTACCACACCATACCACACCACACCATATCTTACCACACCATAACTTACCATACCTTACCTTACCACACCATATCTTACCACACCATACCTTACCTTAACATACCATACCTTACACACCATACCATATCTTACCATACCATACCTTACCATATCTTACCATACCTTACCTTACCATACCATACCTTACACACCATACCATATCTTACCATACCATACCTTACCACACCATATCTTACCACACCATACCTTACCTTACCATACCTTACACACCATACCATATCTTACCATACCATATCTTACCTTACCATACCTTACCACACCATACCTTACCTTACCATACCTTACCACACCATATCTTACCATACCATACCTTACCACACCATATCTTACCATACCATACCTTACCATACCATACCTTACCACACCATACCATATCTTACCACACCATACCATATCTTACCATACCTTACCACACCATACCTTACCACACCATACAATATCTTACCACACCATATCTTACCACACCATACCTTACCTTACCACACCATATCTTACCACACCATATCTTACCACACCATACCATATCTTACCATACCTTACCACACCATACCTTACCACACCATAACTTACCATACCTTACCTTACCATACCATACCTTACCACACCATATCTTACCATACAATAACTTACCATACCTTACACACCATACCTTACCACACCATATCTTACCATACCATACCTTACCATACCATACCTTACCACACCATAACCTACCATACCACACCATAACTTACCATACCATACCATACCTTACCATATCTTACCATACCATACCTTACACACCATACCATACCTTACCTTACCACACCATATCTTACCATACCATACCTTACCACACCATATCTTACCATACCATACCTTACACACCATACCATACCTTACCATACTATACCTTACCACACCATATCTTACCATACCATACCTTACCTTACCACACCATATCTTACCATACCATACCTTACCATACAGTACCATACCCTACCTTACCTTACCATACAGTACCTTTTTGAAATTGTATGAAATGACTTATCAAAAATAATGTTTTAATTAAGATTTGTATGGTTTCACTTCCTCTTATTTGTTCGGGCCGAACAAGCACTGATACAACACTCTTACCCGTGACTGTATTCATGATACAACACTTCCTCTTACCCGTGACTGTATTCATGATACAACACTTCCTCTTACCCGTGACTGTATTCATGATACAACACTTCCTCTTACCCGTGACTGTATTCATGATACAACACTGCCTCTTACCCGTGACTGTATTCATGATACAACACTTCCTCTTACCCGTGACTGTATTCATGATACAACACTTCCTCTTACCCGTGACTGTATTCATGATACAACACTTCCTCTTACCCGTGACTGTATTCATGATACAACACTTCCTCTTACCCGTGACTGTATTCATGATACAACACTTCCTCTTACCCATGACTGTATTCATGATACAACACTTCCTCTTACCCGTGACTGTATTCATGATACAACACTTCCTCTTATCCGTGACTGTATTCTCAATAAAACACTTCCTCTTACCCGTGACTGTATTCATGATACAACACTGCCTCTTACCCGTGACTGTATTCATGATACAACACTTCCTCTTATCCGTGACTGTATTCATGATACAACACTTCCTCTTACCCGTGACTGTATTCATGATATAACACTTCCTCTTACCTGTGACTGTATTCATGATACAACACTTCCTCTTACCCGTGACTGTATTCATGATACAACACTTCCTCTTACCCGTGACTGTATTCATGATACAACACTTCCTCTTACCCGTGACTGTATTCATGATACAACACTTCCTCTTACCCGTGACTGTATTCATGATACAACACTTCCTCTTACCCGTGACTGTATTCATGATACAACACTTCCTCTTACCCGTGACTGTATTCTCAATACAACACTTCCTCTTACCCGTGACTGTATTCTCAATACAACACTTCCTCTTACCTGTGACTGTATTCATGATACAACACTTCCTCTTACCCGTGACTGTATTCATGATACAACACTTCCTCTTACCCGTGACTGTATTCATGATACAACACTTTCTCTTATCCGTGACTGTATTCATGATACAACACTTCCTCTTACCCGTGACTGTATTCTCAATACACCACTTCCTCTTACCCGTGACTGTATTCATGATACAACACTTCCTCTTACCCGTGACTGTATTCATGATACAACACTTCCTCTTATCCGTGACTGTATTCTCAATAAAACACTTCCTCTTACCCGTGACTGTATTCATGATACAACACTGCCTCTTACCCGTGACTGTATTCATGATACAACACTTCCTCTTACCCGTGACTGTATTCTCAATACAACACTTCCTCTTACCCGTGACTGTATTCATGATACAACACTTCCTCTTACCCGTGACTGTATTCTCAATACAACACTTCCTCTTACCCGTGACTGTATTCTCAATACAACACTTTCTCTTACCCGTGACTGTATTCATGATACAACACTTCCTCTTACCCGTGACTGTATTCTCAATACAACACTTCCTCTTACCCGTGACTGTATTCTCAATACAACACTTCCTCTTACCCGTGACTGTATTCATGATACAACACTTCCTCTTACCCGTGACTGTATTCATGATACAACACTTCCTCTTATCTGTGACTGTATTCATGATACAACACTTCCTCTTATCCATGACTGTATTCATGATACAACACTTCCTCTTACCCGTGACTGTATTCATGATACAACACTTCCTCTTACCCGTGACTGTATTCATGATACAACACTTCCTCTTATCCGTGACTGTATTCATGATACAACACTTCCTCTTACCCGTGACTGTATTCATGATACAACACTTCCTCTTACCCGTGACTGTATTCATGATACAACACTTTCTCTTACCCGTGACTGTATTCATGATACAACACTTCCTCTTACCCGTGACTGTATTCTCAATACACCACTTCCTCTTACCCGTGACTGTATTCATGATACAGCATTGCCTCGTGTGCCTTATTGCTTAGTTACATATTACTTCTGAATATGAACCTCTTGTATCCATGGCAATGGGCCTATGTCCTTCCTCTCCCCTCAGCGCCAGTTCTTTATAATTTGAGTTTTCAGCTGCCACCTCATCACTTCACCGGGGTACATGATCGCTGGCACACAGCCCCAGTCACAGTGATTTTCACACCTTGGTTATCAGTGTTTCTAGGTCTCATTGAGGAAGAGATGGGAACTCACCAATCTGCATCCCAAATGTGACCCTATCCCCTATGGGCCCTGGTCAAAAGTAGTGCACTATGTAGGGTATAGGGTGCCATTGGACCCTGGTCAAAAGTAGTGCACTTTCTAGGGTATAGGGTGCCATTGGGCCCTGGTCAAAAGTAGTGCACTATGTAGGGAATATGGTGCCATTTGGGACGTAGAGTAGGACATGGTAATTGATGCAGAGGGCCTTCTTGATCTCCCAACCAACGGGAGATCAGGCCCCACAGGGCTATTTTATTATAGCTACAGGCTACAGGCCCCACTGTGTGTGTGTGTGTGTGTGTGTGTGTGTGTGTGTGTGTGTGTGTGTGTGTGTGTGTGTGTGTGTGTGTGTGTGTGTGTGTGTGTGTGTTTGGTAAATAACGGTCTCAGACTCCAAACTGACCAAAAGGTACAATGGTAAAATACTTCTGCAGGCACGAATGATGTTTGTGCCGTCTCTTCCTCACAAGGAAAATTTAAAAAGCTGAATCCTCCAAATTACATCTAATTAGCAACACGTGTTAATTATAGGTGTCTGTAATTGCATAGTAACCTAAGGGATTGTGTGTGTGTGTGTGTGTGTGTGTGTGTGTGTGTGTGTGTGTGTGTGTGTGTGTGTGTGTGTCGTGTGTGTGTGATTGTCATAATGAAACCACCTGGTACTCTGATATTATTCAGTAATTACACGTTATGTTTTTTATAAAGTCCAAACTAGGTCTTTCATCTGAGATAATTACTTCTCTGTCAGGTCATCCTAAAACTTTTAATTTTTTACTTTTAATATTTATCATATTATAGAATAATTTATATTTATTGCTATTTACAACATAAACTGTAAACTGGGGATGATAAACTGCTATGAGCTAGACTGTCAATGAGGGAGTATTTGGCTATCAGCTAGCTAGACTGTAAACTGGGAGGTGATTGGCTATGAGCTAGACTGTAAACTGGGAGTTGATTGGCTATGAGCTAGACTGTAAACTGGGGAGTGATTGGCTATGAACTAGACTGTAAACGGGGGAGTATTTGGCTATCAGCTAGCTAGACTGTAAACTGGGAGGTGATTGGCTATGAGCTAGACTGTAAACTAGTAGTTGATTGGCTATGAGCTAGACTGTAAACTGGGGAGTGATTGGCTATGAACTAGACTGTAAACTGGGAGTTGATTGGCTATGAGCTAGATTGTAAACTGGGGAGTGATTGGCTATGAGCTAGACTGTAAACTGGGGAGTGATTCGCTATGAGCAAGCTAGACAGTAAACTGGGGAGTATTCGGCTATGAGTTAGACTGTAAACTGGGGAGTATTTGGCTATGAGCAAGATTGTAAACTGGGGAGTGAACGGGTTATGAGCTAGACTGTAAACTGGGGAGTGATTGGCTATGAGCTAGACTGTAAACGGGGGAGTGATTGGCTATGAGCTAGACTGTAAACGGGGGAGTGATTGGCTATGAGCTAGACTGTAAACGGGGGAGTAATCGGCTATGAGCTAGACTGTAAACGGGGGAGTGATTGGCTATGAGCTAGACTGTAAACTGGGGAGTGATTGGCTATGAGCTAGACTGTAAACGGGGGAGTGATTGGCTATGAGCTAGACTGTAAACTGGGGAGTGATTGGCTATGAGCTAGACTGTAAACGGGGGAGTGATTGGCTATGAGCTAGACTGTAAACTGGGGAGTGATTGGCTATGAGCTAGACTGTAAACGGGGGAGTATTCGGCTATGATCTAGACTGTAAACTGGGGAGTGATTGGCTATGAGCTAGACTGTAAACGGGGGAGTGATTGGCTATGAGCTAGACTGTAAACTGGGGAGTATTCGGCTATGAGCTAGACTGTAAACTGGGGAGTGATTGGCTATGAGCTAGACTGTAAACTGGGGAGTATTTGGCTATGAGCTAGACTGTAAACTGGGGAGTATTTGGCTATGAGCTAGACTGTAAACTGGGGACTATTTGGCTATGAGCTAGACTGTAAACTGGGGAGTATTCGGCTATGAGCTAGACAGTAAACTGGGGAGTATTTGGCTATGAGCTAGACAGTAAACGGGGGAGTGATTGGCTATGAGCTAGACTGTAAACGGGGGAGTATTTGGCTATGAACTAGACTGTAAACGGGGGAGTATTCGGCTATGAGCTAGACTGTAAACTGGGAAGTATTTGGCTATGAGCTAGACTGTAAACTGGGGAGTATTTGGCTATGAGCTAGACTGTAAACTGGGGAGTATTTGGCTATGAACTAGACTGTAAACTGGGGAGTATTTGGCTATGAGCTAGACTGTAAACTGGGGAGTATTTGGCTATGAGCTAGACTGTAAACTGGGGAGTATTTGGCTATGAGCAAGCTAGACTGTAAACTGGGGAGTGATTCGCTATGAGCTAGACTGTAAACTGGGGAGTGATTGGCTATGAGCTAGACTGTAAACTGGGGAGTGATTGGCTATGAGCTAGACTGTAAACTGGAGTATGATTTTGCAGCCAGAATCACTTGCCAATGAGTAATTTGCTCAATATTAGGAGTAGAGAAATAGAGTTGACATCATTAAAAGTCATATATTATCCTCTTTTCTACTGTAGGTCTGTAATTTAACATTTATTTATTCTGTTGCTGCTAGCAATATTCATAAAATTATTTGTTGGGAAAATATCCAGTTGAAAGATATATACAGTGACTTTGGAAAGTGTTCAGACCCCTTGACTTGTTCTGCATTTTGTTACGTTACAGCAAAAAAACACGTTTTTAGAAATGTTTGCTAAATTATTTAAAATAAAACAGAAATATGACATTTGCATAAGTAATCAGACCCTTTACTCAGTACTTTGTTGAAGCACCTTTACAGCCATGAGTCTTCTTGGGTATGACGCTGAGCTTGGCACACCTTTATTTGGGGAGTTTCTCCCATTCTTCTCCAAGCTCTGTCAGATTGGATGGGGAGTATTACTGCACAGCTATTTTCCGATCACTCCAGAGATTTTCGATCGGGTTCAACTCCGGGCTCCAGTTGGGCTACTCAAGGACATTCAGAGACTTGTCCCGAAGCCACTCCTGCATTGTCTTGGCTGTGTGCTTAGGGTCGTTGTCCTGTTGAAAGGTGAACCTTCGCCCCAGTCTCAGGTCCTGAGCGCTCTGGAGCAGGTTTTCATCAAGGATCTCTCTGTACTTTGCTCCGTTCATCTTTGCCTTGATCCTGACTAGTCTCCCAGTCCCTGCTGCTGAAAAACATCCCCACAGCATGATGCTGCCACCACCATGCTTCACCCTAGGGATAGTGCCAGGTTTCCTCCAGACGTGATGCTTGGCATTTAGGCCACAGAGTTGATCTTGGTTTCATCAGACCAGAGACTTGTCTGAGAGTTTTTATGTGCCTTTTACTGAGGAGTGGCTTCCCGCTGGCCACTCTACCATAAAGGCCTGATTGGTGGAGTGCTGCGGAGATGATTGTCCTTCTGGAAGTTTCTCCCATCTCCACAGAGGAACTCTAGAGCTCTGTCAGAGTGACCATCGGGTTCTTGGTCACCTCACTAACCAAGGCCCTTCTCCGACAATTGCTCAGTTTGTCCGGGCGGCCAGCTTTAGAAAAAGTCTTGGTGGTTCCAAACTTCTTCCATTTCAGAATGATGGAGGCCACTGTGTTCTTGGGGACCTTCAATGCTGCGGCATTTCTTTTTGTACCCTTCCCCAGATCTGTGCCTCAACACAATCCTGTCAGTTGCTCTACTGACAATTCATTCGACCTCATTGCTTGGTTTTTTCTCTGACATGCTCTGTCAACTGTGGAAGCTTAAATAGACAGGTGTGTGCCTTTCCAAATCATGTCCAATCAATTGAATTTACCACAGGTGGACTCCAATCAAGTTGTAGAAACATCTCAAAGACCTTTCTTCTGAAACTCGTTAGTCTATTCTTGTTCTGAGAAATGAAGGCTATTCCATGCGAGAAATTGCCAAGGAACTGAAGATCTCGTACAACGCTGTGTACTACTCCCTTCACAGAACAGCGCAAACTGTCCCTAACCAGAATAGAAAGAGGAGTGGGAGGCCCTGGTGCACAACTGAGCAAGAGGACAAGTACATTAGAGTGTCTAGTTTGAGAAACAGACGCCTCACAAGTCATCAACTGGCAGCTTCATTAAATAGTACCCACAAAACACCAGTCTCAACGTTAACAGTGAAGAGGCGACTCCGGGATGCTGTCCTTCTAGGCAGAGTTCCTCTGTCCAGTGTCTGTATTCTTTTGCCCATCTTAATCTTTTCTTCTTTTTGGCCAGTCTGAGTTTTCCTTTGCAACTTTGCCTAGAAGGCCAGCACCCCGGAGTCGCCTCTTCACTGTTGACGTTGAGACTGGTCTCAATGGTATCTGCTTGGTTCTGTCTTGGTATCTGCTTGGTTCTGTCTTGGTATCTGCTTGGTTCTGTCTGTGTTTGTCTGACTGTGCTACTGGCTGACACGGTAGGACAAAACACAACTCTTTCTGTCACTACTCACTACTGTAAAAGGAATGATGTCATCACTATGTACAATCCAGAACTATAGAGGAGGACGTAAGGCTTTTACAGTATTTAGAGAATGAGGTCATCACTATGGGACATGTGTAGGCTAGGCATGCCTCTGTGTGTGTTAGCGAGACTGGTTTGTTACTACTCTCTGGTCCACGCCCAGTTTTTTGGGTAGGACTGGCATTCCATTTCCCTTTTTAACCCCAGTGCCGACTGCTCACTATAGCTAGGAAATTCTGTTCTATCTATATAAACCATGGGACATAACTCAAACATTCTAAAGGGTCCCGCCCTAGTCTGTCGTGTCCTATCGCGTTTATGGTGTCTTCACTCAGACCTGGGTCAAATACAATATGTCAAACAGTTTCAAATAATTGAAATATTTCAAAAGTATTTGAGGTACGTTTCGTTTAGCTTGGAGATCAAGTCGTGTTCACAGTTAAAGTATTTGAAAGTGTTTGACATAAAGATTTGACCATGGTCTAATTCTAACATTCACAACATTCTGCTAACATTACTGTGTGTAACCCTTAGTATTCTATCATTCTGTATTCTATCATTCTGTATTCTATCATTCTGTATTCTAACATTCTGTATTCTAACATTCTATAGTAACCCTTAGTATTCTAACATTCTGCATTCTATCATTCTGTATTCTATCATTCTGTATTCTATCATTCTGTATTCTATCATTCTGTATTCTAACATTCTGTATTCTATCATTCTGTATTCTAACATTCTGTATTCTATCATTCTGTATTCTAACATTCTGTATTCTATCATTCTGTATTCTGACATTCTGTATTCTATCATTCTGTATTCTAACATTCTATCATTCTGTATTCTATCATTCTGTATTCTAACATTCTGTATTCTAACATTCTGTATTCTAACATTTTGTATTCTATCATTCTGTATTCTAACATTCTGTATTCTATCATTCTGTATTCTAACATTCTGTATTCTGTCATTCTGTATTCCATCATTCTGTATTCTATCATTCTGTATTCTAACATTCTGTATTCTATCATTCTGTATTCTATCATTCTGTATTCTAACATTCTTTATTCTAACATTCTGGATTCTAACATTCTGGATTCTATCATTCTGTATTCCATCATTCTGTATTCTATCATTCTGTATTCTAACATTCTGTATTCTATCATTCTGTATTCTATCATTCTGTATTCTAACATTCTTTATTCTAACATTCTGGATTCTAACATTCTGGATTCTATCATTCTGGATTCTATCATTCTGTAGTAACCCTTAGTATTCTATCATTCTGTATTCTATCACTCTGTATTAACCCTTAGTATTCTATCATTCTGTATTCTATCATTCTGTAGTAACCCTTAGTATTCTATCATTCTGTATTCTAACATTCTGTATTCTAACATTCTAACATTCTGTATTCTATCATTCTGTATTCTAACATTCTGTATTCTAACATTCTGTATTCTAACATTCTGTATTCTAACATTCTGTATTCTATCATTCTGTATTCTATCATTCTGTATTCTATCATTCTGTAGTAACCCTTAGTATTCTATCATTCTGTATTCTATCATTCTGTAGTAACCCTTAGTATTCTAACATTCTGTAGTAACCCTTAGTATTCTATCATTCTGTATTCTATCATTCTGTATTCTATCGTTCTGTAGTAACCCTTAGTATTCTATCATTCTGTATTCTATCATTCTGTATTATATCGTTCTGTAGTAACCCTTAGTATTCTATCATTCTGTATTCTATCATTCTGTATTCTATCATTCTGTAGTAACCCTTAGTATTCTAACATTCTGTAGTAACCCTTAGTATTCTATCATTCTGTAGTAACCCTTAGTATTCTAACATTCTGTATTCTAACACTCTGTAGGAACCCTTAGTATTCTATCATTCTGTAGTAACCCTTAGTATTCTATCATTCTGTAGTAACCCTTAGTATTCTAACATTCTGTATTCTAACACTCTGTAGGAACCCTTAGTATTCTATCATTCTGTAGTAACCCTTAGTATTCTATCATTCTGTAGTAACCCTTAGTATTCTAACATTCTATATTCTAGCATTCTGTATTCTAACATTCTGTAGTAACCCTTAGTATTCTAACATTCTGTATTCTATCATTCTGTAGTAACCCTTAGTATTCTATCATTCTGTATTCTAACATTCTGTAGTAACCCTTAGTATTCTAACATTCTGTATTCTAACATTCTGTATTCTATCATTCTGTAGTAACCCTTAGTATTCTATAATTCTGTAGTAACCCTTAGTATTCTATCATTCTGTAGTAACCCTTAGTATTCTAACAGGACTGGGAAGGTGGAGGGAAGGACTGGGGAGGTTAAAGGGGAGGGAAGGAATGGGAAGGTGGAGGGGAGGACTGGGGAGGTTGAGGGGAGGACTGGGGAGGTGGAGGGGAGGACTGGGGAGGTGGAGGAGAGGGGAGGACTGGGGAGGTGGAGGGGAAGACTGGGGAGGTGGAGGGGAGGTGGAGGGGAGGACTGTGGGGTGGAGGGGAGGACTGGGGAGGTGGAGGGGAGGACTGGGGAGGTGGAGGGGAGGACTGGGGAGGTGGAAGGGAGGACTGGGGAGGTGGAGGGGAGGACTGGGGGGGGTGGAGGGGAGGACTGGGGGGGTGGAGGGGAGAACTGGGGAGGTGGAAGGGAGGACTGGGGAGATGGAGGGGAGGACTGGGGAGGTGGAGGGGAGGACTGGGGAGGTGGAGGGGAGGGGAGGACTGGGGAGGTGGAGGGGAGGACTGGGGAGTTGGAGGGGAGGGAGGGACTGGGTAGGTGGAGGGGAGGGCGGGACTGGGGAGGTGGAGGGGAGGGAGGGACTGGGTAGGTGGAGGGGAGGGCGGGACTGGGTAGGTGGAGGGGAGGGAGGGACTGGGTAGGTGGAGGGGAGGGAGGGACTGGGGAGGTGGAGGGGAGGGAGGGACTGGGGAGGTGGAGGGGAGGGCGGGACTGGGGAGGTGGAGGGGAGGGCGGGACTGGGGAGGTGGAGGGGAGGGAGGGACTGGGGAGGTGGAGGGGAGGGTGAGTGACATTTGGAAGGCGTGTGCACATTTGTCAGTGTTATTATCGATGTGTCACCTCTCTCCTCAGATGGTGTTTGAAGTGGTGACCTCCGGCCACCGCGGCCTGCTGGCCATCAAAGATGTGGTGCTGCAGGGCCACCAGTGCAGTAAGTCTCCCTCACACACACCACAACACACACACATTAGCACACACACACACACGCACACACACACACACACACACAAAGAAAGCCCTCTCCTCTCTGTCTGTATAAAATACATCATCAAATTATCCTCCTTGTTCTTTTCCTGACACCTCCAGATATCAATATAGCACAGAGACACTATATCTGTCAATATAGCACAGAGACACTATATCTGTCAATATAGGACAGAGACACTATATCTGTCAATATAGCACAGAGACACTATATCTGTCAATATAGCACAGAGACACTATATCTGTCAATATATCACAGAGACACTATATCTGTCAATATAGGACAGAGACACTATATCTGTCAATATATCACAGAGACACTATATCTGTCAATATATCACAGAGACACTATATCTGTCAATATAGCACAGAGACACTATATCTGTCAATATAGGACAGAGACACTATATCTGTCAATATATCACAGAGACACTATATCTGTCAATATAGGACAGAGACACTATATCTGTCAATATATCACAGAGACACTATATCTGTCAATATATCACAGAGACACTATATCTGTCAATATATCACAGAGACACTATATCTGTCAATATATCACAGAGACACTATATCTGTCAATATATCACAGAGACACTATATCTGTCAATATAGCACAGAGACACTATATCTGTCAATATAGCACAGAGACACTATATCTGTCAATATATCACAGAGACACTATATCTGTCAATATATCACAGAGACACTATATCTGTCAATATAGGACAGAGACACTATATCTGTCAATATATCACAGAGACACTATATCTGTCAATATATCACAGAGACACTATATCTATCAATATATCACAGAGACACTATATCTGTCAATATAGGACAGAGACACTATATCTGTCAATATAGCACAGAGACACTATATCTGTCAATATATCACAGAGACACTATATCTGTCAATATAGGACAGAGACACTATATCTGTCAATATATCACAGAGACACTATATCTGTCAATATATCACAGAGACACTATATCTGTCAATATATCACAGAGACACTATATCTGTCAATATATCACAGAGACACTATATCTGTCAATATATCACAGAGACACTATATCTGTCAATATATCACAGAGACACTATATCTGTCAATATATCACAGAGACACTATATCTGTCAATATAGCACAGAGACACTATATCTGTCAATATATCACAGAGACACTATATCTGTCAATATAGGACAGAGACACTATATCTGTCAATATATCACAGAGACACTATATCTGTCAATATAGCACAGAGACACTATATCTGTCAATATATCACAGAGACACTATATCTGTCAATATATCACAGAGACACTATATCTGTCAATATAGGACAGAGACACTATATCTGTCAATATATCACAGAGACACTATATCTGTCAATATAGGACAGAGACACTATATCTGTCAATATAGGACAGAGACACTATATCTGTCAATATAGGACAGAGACACTATATCTGTCAATATAGCACAGAGACACTATATCTGTCAATATATCACAGAGACACTATATCTGTCAATATATCACAGAGACACTATATCTGTCAATATAGGACAGAGACACTATATCTGTCAATATAGGACAGAGACACTATATCTGTCAATATAGCACAGAGACACTATATCTGTCAATATATCACAGAGACACTAAATCTGTCAATATAGGACAGAGACACTATATCTGTCAATATATCACAGAGACACTATATATGTCAATATATCACAGAGACACTATATCTGTCAATATATCACAGAGACACTATATCTGTCAATATAGGACAGAGACACTATATCTGTCAATATAGGACAGAGACACTATATCTGTCAATATAGGACAGAGACACTATATCTGTCAATATATCACAGAGACACTATATCTGTCAATATATCACAGAGACACTATATCTGTCAATATAGCACAGAGACACTATATCTGTCAATATAGCACAGAGACACTATATCTGTCAATATATCACAGAGACACTATATCTGTCAATATATCACAGAGACACTATATCTGTCAATATAGCACAGAGACACTATATCTGTCAATATAGCACAGAGACACTATATCTGTCAATATAGCACAGAGATACTATATCTGTCAATATAGGACAGAGACACTATATCTGTCAATATAGCACAGAGACACTATATCTGTCAATATAGCACAGAGACACTATATCTGTCAATATAGGACAGAGACACTATATCTGTCAATATAGCACAGAGACACTATATCTGTCAATATATCACAGAGACACTATATCTGTCAATATAGGACAGAGACACTATATCTGTCAATATATCACAGAGACACTATATCTGTCAATATATCACAGAGACACTATATCTGTCAATATATCACAGAGACACTATATCTATCAATATAGGACAGAGACACTATATCTGTCAATATATCACAGAGACACTATATCTATCAATATATCACAGAGACACTATATCTATCAATATAGGACAGAGACACTATATCTATCAATATAGCACAGAGACACTATATCTATCAATATAGCACAGAGACACTATATCTATCAATATAGCACAGAGACACTATATCTATCAATATAGCACAGAGACACTATATCTGTCAATATAGCACAGAGACACTATATCTGTCAATATAGCACAGAGACACTATATCTGTCAATATAGGACAGAGACACTATATCTGTCAATATAGCACACACACACTACATCGTTCAATATAGCACAGAGACACTATATATTTCAATATATCACAGACACACTGTATCTTTCTCAAGGTGTTAGGAAACACAACAACAATCATTCTCATAGCACCAGACAATGGCTATAAAACACTCCCTCCCTACCTCCCTCCCTCGCTACTTCCCTCTCTCCCTTCTTCTTCCTCTCTCTCTCTCTCTCCCTTCCTTCCTCCCTCCCTCTCTCCCTCTCTCCTTCCCTCTCTAGCGCTCTCTCTCTCGCTCTCTCGCCCTCCCTCCCTAGAGAGACAGAACTGGAACGAGTAAATGGAGGAGAGAGAGAGAGAGAGAGAAACTGAGAGGTACTGACATAATGGAGGGGAGAGTGAGAGAGAGAGAGGGAGGGAATGAGATAATGGAGGAGAGAGTGAGAGAGAGAGAGGGAGGGAATGAGAGAATGAAAGAGAGAGAGAAACTGAGAGATAATGAGAGAATGGAGGAGAGAGTGAGAGATAGAGAGGGAATGAGAGAATGAAGGAGAGTGAGAGACAGAGAGACAGAGCGAGAGAGGGAGCAATAAAATCAAGGAGAGAGAGAGAGAGGGATGGAAACAAATGGCACCATATGCTGCGTATGGCCTTATTTTGAATCTTCCATGTATTAAATCACATTTCAATCAAATATATTTATAAAGCCTTTCTTACATCAGCTGATGTCACAAAGTGCTGTACAGAAACCCAGCCTAAAACCCCAAACAGCAAGCAATGCAGGTGTAGAAGCACGGTGGCTAGGAAAAACTCTCTAGAAAGGCCGGAACCTAGGAAGAATCGTAGAGAGGAACCAGGCTATGAGGGGTGGCCAGTCCTCTTCTGGCTGTGCCGGGTGGAGATTATAACAGAACATGGCCAAGATGTTCAAATGATCATAAATGACAAGCAGGGTCAAATAATAATAATCACTGTGGTTGTCGAGGGTGCAACAGGTCAGCACCTCAGGAGTAAATGTCAGTTGGCTTTTCATAGACGATCATTCAGAGTATCTCTACCGCTCCTGCTGTCTCTAGAGAGTTGAAAACAGCAGGTCTGGGACAGGTAGCACGTCCGGTGAACAGGTCAGGGTTCCATAGCCGCAGGCAGAACAGTTGAAACTGGAGCAGCAGCACGGCCAGGTGGACTGGGGACAGCAAGGAGTCATCAGGCCAGGTAGTCCTGAGGCATGGTCCTAGGGCTCAGGTCTTCCGAGAGAAAGAAAGAAAGAAAGAAAGAGAGAGAAAGAGAAAAAGAGAGAGAGAGAATTAGAGAGAGCGTACTTAAATTCACACAGGACATCGTATAAGACAGGATAAATACTCCAGATATAACAGACTGACCCTAGCCCCCCGACACATAAACTACTGCAGCATAAATAATTGAGGCTGAGACAGGAGGGGTCGGGAGACTCTTTTGTCTCTTTCCATAAGTGTGTTGGCCAGCCATAACCTCTGTCCTATCTATCCTCTCTTTCCTTAAAAGTGTTGGCCAGCCATAACCTCTGTCCTATCTATCCTCTCTTTCCATAAGTGTGTTGGCCAGCCACAGCCTAAGCAGGTAGCCTAGTGGTTAGAGCATTGGACCAAAAGGTTGCTGGATGGAATCTCTGAGCTGACAAGGTAAAAATCTGTTGTTCTGCCACTGAACAAGGCAGTTAACCCACTGTTCCGAGGCTGTTATTGTAAATAAGAATCTGTTCTTAACTGACTTGCTTAGTTAAATAAAGGTTAAATATATATCTATTTAAATCCTATTGTCTCTCAGATTGAAGTGTGAGCACTTTTTATTTGTATTTTATTCTACCTTTTTTTAAATACGCAAGTCAATTAAGAACATGTTCTTGTTTACAATGACGGCCAGGGAACAGTGGGTTAACTGCCTTGTTCAGGGGAACAGTGGGTTAACTGCCTTGTTCAGGGGAACAGTGGGGATAACTGCCTTGTTCAGGGGAACAGTGGGTTAACTGCCTTGTTCAGGGGAACAGTGGGTTAACTGCCTTGTTCAGGGGAACAGTGGGTTAACTGCCTTGTTCAGGGGAACAGTGGGTTAACTGCCTTGTTCAGGGGAACAGTGGGTTAACTGCCTTGTTCAGGGGAACAGTGGGTTAACTGCCTTGTTCAGGGGAACAGTGGGTTAACTGCCTTGTTCAGGGGAACAGTGGGTTAACTGCCTTGTTAAGGGGAACAGTGGGTTAACTGTCTTGTTCAGGGGAACAGTGGGTTAACTGCCTTGTTCAGGGGAACAGTGGGTTAACTGCCTTGTTCAGGGGAACAGTGGGTTAACTGCCTTGTTCAGGGGAACAGTGGGTTAACTGCCTTGTTCAGGGGAACAGTGGGTTAACTGCCTTGTTCAGGGGAACAGTGGGTTAACTGCCTTGTTCAGGGGAACACTGGGTTAACTGCCTTGTTCAGGGGAACACTGGGTTAACTGCCTTGTTCAGGGGAACACTGGGTTAACTGCCTTGTTCAGGGGCAGAAAGCCAGATTTTTACCTTGTCAGCTCAGGGATTCGATCTTCTAACCTTCCTGTTACTAGTCCAACACTCTAACCACTAGGCTACCTGCCAGCCCCACTAAGCTATGCTACTCAGTCTGAATAAGATTCCCAAGTCCTGCATTGGTTGAGCTACAGTAAAGAACATTTAACCACATGCAGACGTGTCACTTTCCTAGGGCTTTTTTTATTAGGTTGTGTGTATATAGGAAGAGATAGATATTATAGATAGTATAGTATAACCATAGATAGTTTTTGTCTAATTTGAATCTAAATCTCAACCACACATCAACCATAGGATTTCAAGGTTTGGTTTATTTCAAGTTGAATTCACGTTTTGTTGACAACTCAATTCACGTACACTACCGTTCAAAAGTTTGGTGCAACTTAGAAATGTCATTGTTTTTGAAAGAAAAGCTATTTTTTTGTCCATTAATGTAACATCAAATTGATCAGAAATACAGTGTAGACATTGTTAATGTTGTAAAGGACTATTGTAGCTGGAAACGGCTGATTTTTAATGGAATATCTACACATGCGTACAGAGGCCCATTATCAGCAACCATCACTCTTGTGTTCCAATGTCACGTTGTGTTAGCTATTCAAAGTTTATAATTTTAAAAGGCTAATTGATCATTAGAAAACCCTTCTGCAATTATGTTAGCACAGCTGAAAACTGTTGTTCTGATTAAAGAAGCAATAAAACTGTCCTTCTTTAGACTAGTTGAGTATCTGGAACATCAGCATTTGTGGGTTCAATTACAGGCTCAAAATGGCCAGAAACAAATAACTTTCTTCTGAAACTGGACAGTCTGTTCTTGTTCTGAGAAATGAAGGCTATTCCATGCGAGAAATTGACAAGAAACTGAAGATCTCGTACAACTATGTGTACTACTCCCTTCACAGAACAGCACAAACTGGCTCTAACCAGAATAGAAAGAGGAGTTTGAGGCCCCGGTGCACAACTGAGCAAGAGGACAAGTACATTACTGTGTCTAGTTTGAGAAACAGACGCCTCACAAGTCCTCAACTGGCAGCTTCATTAAATAGCACACTGCAAAACACCAGATTCAATTTCAACAGTGAAGAGGCGACTCCGTAATGCTGTCTTTCTAGGCAGAGTTGCAAAGAAAAAGCCATATCTCAGACTGGCCAATAAAAAGAAAAGATTAAGATGGGCAAAATAACACAGACACTGGACAGAGGAAGATTGGAAAAAAGTGTTATGGACAGACAAATCTAAGTTTGAGGTGTTCGGATCACAAAGAAGAACATTTGTGAGACGCAGAAAAAATGAAAATATGCTGGAGGAGTGCTTGGTGGAGGCAATGTGATGGTCTGGGGGTGATTTGGTGGTGGTGAAGTGGGAGATTTGTACAGGGTAAAAGGGATGTTATAGAAGGAAGGCTATCACTCCATTTTGGCAACACCATGCCATACCCTGTGGACGGCGCTTAATTGGAGCCAATTTCCTCTTACAACAGGACAATGACCCAAAGCACAGCTCCAAACTATGCAATAACTATTTCGGGAAGAGCTGGTATTCTGTCTATAATGGAGTGGCCAGCACAGTCAACCCTATTGAGCTGTTGTGGGAGCAGCTTGACCGTATGGTATGTAAGAAGTGCCCATCAATCCAATCCAACTTGTGGGAGGTGCTTCAGGAAGCGTGGGGTGAAATCTCTTCAGATTACCTCAACAAATTGACAACTAGAATGCCAAAGGTCTGCAAGGCTGTAATTGCTGCAAATGGAGGATTCTTTGACGAAAGCAAAGTTTGAAGGACACAATTATTATTTCAATTAAAAATCATTATTTATAACCTTGTCGACGTCTTGACTATATTTCCTATTCATTTTGCAACTCATTTCATGTATGTTTTATATGGAAAACAAGGACATTTCTAAGTGACCCCAAACTTTAACGGTAGTGTATGTTGACAACTCAATCGAATATAAACTATTACTGAACATACAGTATACTCGGAAAGTATTCAGACCATTTAACTTTTTCCACATTTTTTTTTTTTTACATTACAGCCTTATTCTAAAATGGATTCAATATACAGTATTTGTTTCCCTCATCAACATACACACAATACCCCATAATGACAAAGCAAAAACAGGTTTTTAGGATTTTTTTGCAAATGTATAAAAAAATGTTAAACTGATGAGGGGGTGGAACATTTATTTAATCTGTTTTAGAAATAAGGCTGAAACGTAACAAAATGTGGAAAAAGTCAAGGGGTCTGAATCATTTCCGAATGCCCTGTGTATGTGTGTTATCAATCATATACCTCAGGTAGTGAACATGTGTTTCTAGGTGTTGGGGGAGAGTTATGTTCTGTTTAGTACCAGCCTGGGAGTCTCATGTTCTTTAAGTTCATCCCAGGGATGTGCTGAGGTTAGACTCCTCACTAGAGCAATCTGCATGACATCAGCTACGATCAATACCACCATGGTTCTCCATAAATTAATTCACAGGTAGCTTACAAGCTTTAATAATCAATGATATAATCACACAGAGCACAGATCAGATTGTTATATGCAAACTATTGGGTGACCAAACAAACATGCCCAAACACACACACACACACACACACACACACACACACACACACACACACACACACACACACACACACACACACACACACACACACACACACACACACCACAATCAAATTATCTCGTGACCACAGGATCAAGTAGCTAAATTCCTATAAATGTCAACGAGATGGTTTTCCATAGTAAGGGACTAGTTTCTGCACTGCACACAAATGTAGCAGAAGTTGATCAATGAAACCGCTCATTTAAATGTAGAATTGTGAACGGATCAATACGCCGCTTAGTGGGCGGTGGTCGGGTTTCTCTGAGTGATACTCATACGTCCGCGTTCCAAATGGCTACCCTATTCACTATATTTAACCAGAGACCAAAAATAGTGCACTTACATAGGGAATAGGGTGCCGTTTAGGATGCACTCTACGGAATATAGGTCCTAGTGGAACAGAGACAATTCATCTTCTGTTTATTACGACCGTGTGGAATATCGGCTGGCTCTGAGGTGTGATTTGTAGTGCCTGTGTGGTTTCTTTGCCTTCTCTTAGAACACATAATTTAAAAAAGACATTAGGCTACGATGAGAAAAATATATTTGTCTGGTTTGGCATTGAGAGGAGGATTGACAGGTCAATAATACCAGGTAATAATACTAGAGCTGTGTTCAAAATACTCATACTAAGCGCACTAACTGTACTATTTGTGACATAAGTAAATTGAGTATATAGTATGCTTATTGGTCATGGTATGGATATACTGTAGTTAGCATGCCAAAAGTCCTCGGATGTCGTACTACCTTTCGCCAATATACAAAGTATACAAGCAGCGGACACTATTTCCGTGCTTTTAGGGCCCATAATGCAATTCTTCAGAAAATGGCCGTGGCTTCAAAATCGTTTTCAGATTTGAAGAAAATGGAGGAAAATATGCACCTGAAGTCCATCGAGTGCGGATACAAATTCATTGCTTTAACTAATTAAGACAAATGTTTAAAAAAAATTGTTGAGCAATATAATAAAGTAATGGCTTTTCAAATAAGTTACCTTACACTTTATGTTGGGCTGACAATTTGTTAGCTACGCAAACCTTTACGAACCACATAGCACATCATTACAGCAGTGTGTACCAGTATGTTAGCTAGCTACCTAACGTTAATAATACATCAAACTAGCCTTGGGTACTTGACTGCCATTGTAAGGTCAGAACGCTCGAATTAACCCTACTCCTCGGGTCAGAGCGTCCAGTGTGCGCTCTGAATGCTCCGAGAGTGAAACAATCTGATTTTACAAACGGACAAATCTGATAACGCTCTGAATTTACAAACGGACAAATCTGACAACGCTCTGAATTTACGAACGTCCAGAGCGCACTCTGGCACTCCAGATTCAATTTAAGAACACACCCGAACTCGTAAAATGTCTAGCTAGTAATTTGTTATGCTAACAAGCTAGCAAGAGGTTGCATAGCAACAGCATCAACTTCCGGTAGACAGGCCGAAGGATACCCTTTGTTTACAGTATACTAAAATGAACTAATAGTAAAAAAGTATGTAGTATATACCCATTAAGTATGTAGTATACAGTATGTTAGTATGGGTATTCGAACACAGCTTATGTCTTCTAGTAAAATACATCATATAGAATGATATACGTATTATTAGTAGAAACACATTTGATGGAAGATGAAAAGGGAAATTATACAATTAGCTTCGTGAGGGTCTTTGGAGAGTTGGGTGCAATTCTATCTAACTAATCAAGGTCAGATGTTGAATTGGCCTGGTTTTTCCTCATTACAGAATGGGGGTACAGTGATAATAATACTTTAGATGAAATTTGGTCTCGTGATTTACTTGGATTGGATCATTCATCTCTCTTATTATAAAGCCAGATTCAGTAGCAGAAAGTACTGTTTTAGACTCTGAACCTAATTCATAAAAAGGCTGTTGTTAGTCTGTAGTTTAGTAGGTTGTGTGTCTGTTGTTAGTCTGTAGTTAGTCTGTTGTTTAGTCTGTAGTTTAGTAGGTTGTGTGTATGTGGTCCGTCTGTGGTTAGTCTGTTGTTAGTCTGTTGTCAGTCTGTGGTTAGTCTGTTGTTAGTCTGTTGTCAGTCTGTGGTTAGTCTGTTGTTTGTCTGTTGTTTAGTATGGTGTTAGTCTGTGGTTAGTCTGTAGTTAGTCTGTGGTTAGTCTGTTGTTTAGTCTGTTGTTTAGTATGGTGTTAGTCTGTGGTTAGTCTGTAGTTAGTCTGTTGTTAGTCTGTAGTTTAGTAGGTTGTGTGTCTGTGGTCCGTCTGTGGTTAGTCTGTTGTTTGTCTGTTGTTAGTCTGTTGTCAGTCTGTTGTTTGTCTGTTGTTAGTCTGTTGTCAGTCTGTTGTCAGTCTGTTGTTTAGTCTGTGGTTAGTCTGTTGTTAGTCGGTTGTTTGTCTGTTGTTAGTCTGTTGTTAGTCTGGTGTTAGTCTGTTGTCAGTCTGTTGTTAGTCTGTTGTTAGTCTGTAGTTTAGTAGGTTGTGTGTCTGTGGTCCGTCTGTGGTTAGTCTGTTGTTAGTCTGTGGTCCGTCTGTTGTTAGTCTGTGGTCCGTCTGTTGTTAGTCTGTTGTTTAGTATGGTGTTAGTCTGTGGTTAGTCTGTGGTTAGTCTGTTGTTAGTCTGTTGTCAGTCTGTTGTTAGTCTGTAGTCCGTCTGTGGTTAGTCTGTTGTTTGTCTGTTGTTTAGTATGGTGTTAGTCTGTGGTTAGTCTGTAGTTAGTCTGTGGTTAGTCTGTTGTTAGTATGTTGTTAGTCTGTTGTTAGTCTGTTGTCAGTCTGTTGTTAGTCTGGTGTTAGTCTGTTGTCAGTCTGTTGTTAGTCTGTAGTCCGTCTGTGGTTAGTCTGTTGTTTGTCTGTTGTTTAGTATGGTGTTAGTCTGTGGTTAGTCTGTAGTTAGTCTGTGGTTAGTCTGTTGTTAGTATGTTGTTAGTATGTTGTTAGTCTGTAGTTTGTCTGTAGTTAGTCTGTTGTTTAGTCTGTTGTTAGTATGGTGTTAGTCTGTGGTTAGTCTGTAGTTAGTCTGTGGTTAGTCTGTTGGGGCGGCAGGGTAGCCTAGTGGTTAGAGCGTTGGGCTAGTAACCGAAAGGTTGCAAGTTCAAATCCCCGAGCTGACAAGGTACAAATCTGTCGTTCTGCCCCTGAACAAGGCAGTTGGTATGGTGTTCCTAGGCCGTCATTGAAAATAAGAGTTTGTTCTTAACTGACTTGCCTAGTTAAATAAAAAAATAAAAAAAGGTTAAATGTAAGTCGTTCTGGATAAGAGTGTCTGCTAAATGACTTAAATGTAAAAAATGTTAAATGTTAGTCTGTAGTTAGTCTGTAGTTAGTCTGTTGTAGACTCTGCCCCAATTAATTAATAAAATGCTGTCGTCAACAGATCATAAAAGTGAATTTTAATGTTCAGTTGGTCTCCTGACTCTCCGCTGAGAAACGGAATGCTTTTCTACTGGTTTGTATGTAGAGTGCAAATAAGACCATGTCAGTCTGTTGTCAGTCTGTTGTCAGTCTGTTGTCAGTCTGTTGTTAGTCTGTTGTTGGTCTGCTGTTGCGTCTGTTGCTGAGTTGGTTGTTGGTCGGTTGTCGGTCGGTCTGCTGTCGGTCTGTTGTCAGTCTGTTATTAGTCTGTTGTTTAGTCTGTTGTTAGTCTGTTGTTAGTATGTTGTGTGTCTGTTGTTAGTCGGTTGTTATTATTTTGTGTGTCTGTTGTTAGTATGTTGTGTGTCTGTTAGTCTGTTGTTAGTCTGTTGTTAGTCGGTTGTTAGTCTGTTGTTAGTCTGTTGTTTAGTCTGTTGTGTGTCTGTTGTTCATCTGTTGCTAGTATGTTGTGTGTCTGTTGCTAGTCTGTTGTTAGTCCTATGTAGGCCTACATGAAGGTCATACTCCTATGAACCCAGCATGACATGTATAATATCCAGAGAATGTAAGACGCTATTACTAAAAGGTCGTCGTCAACAAAACAATGAAAATCAATGATTTAGATGGCCTGGGGGTTCTCACTGGGAAACCGAGGAGTACTGTACTCACATTAAGTCTGTGAAGGGGGTTCTCACTGGGAAACCGAGGAGTACTGTACTCACATTAAGTCTGTGAAGGGGGTTCCCACTGAGAAACCGAGGAGTACTGTACTCACATTAAGTCTGTGAAGGGGGTTCTCACTGGGAAACCGAGGAGTACTGTACTCACATTAAGTTTGTGAAGGGGGTTCCCACTGAGAAACCGAGGAGTACTGTACTCACATTAAGTCTGTGAAGGGGGTTCTCACTGGGAAACCGAGGAGTACTGTACTCACATTAAGTCTGTGAAGGGGGTTCCCACTGAGAAACCGAGGAGTACTGTACTCACATTAAGTCTGTGAAGGGGGTTCCCACTGAGAAACCGAGGAGTACTGTACTCACATTAAGTCTGTGAAGGGGGTTCCCACTGAGAAACCGAGGAGTACTGTACTCACATTAAGTCTGTGAAGGGGGTTCCCACTGAGAAACCGAGGAGTACTGTACTCACATTAAGTCTGTGAAGGGGGTTCCCACTGAGAAACCGAGGAGTACTGTACTCACATTAAGTCTGTGAAGGGGGTTCCCACTGAGAAACCGAGGAGTACTGTACTCACATTAAGTCTGTGAAGGGGGTTCCCACAGAAACCGAGGAGTACTGTACTCAACATTAAGTCTATGCAGGGTATACCCTATTCGATCAACACTGTTTCAAGTCTCTAACATTGATCCTAATATATACAGTGCATTCAGAAAGTATTCAGACCACATTTCCGTACCGTACAGCCTTCTTCTAAAATTGATAAAATATTTTCGATTTTTTTTCCATTATCAATCTACACACAATATCCCATAATGACAAAGCAAAAACATTGATCATCTTTGAGATGTTTCTACAACTTGATTGGAGTCCATCTGTGGTAAATTCAATTGATTGGACATGATTTGGAAAGGCACACAGCTTTCTAAATAAAGTCCCACAGTGCATGTCAGAGCAAAAACTAAGCCATGAGGTTGAAAGAATTTGTCCGTAGAGCTCCGAGACAGGATTGTGTCGAGGCACAGATCTGGGGAAGGGTACAAAACATTTCTGTAGCATTGAAGGTCCCCAAGAACACAGTTGCCTCCATCATTCTTAAATGGAAGAAGTTTGGAACAATCAAGACTCTTCCTAGAGCTGGCCGCCCGGACAAACTGAGCAATCAGGGGAGAAGGGCCTTCGTCAGGGAAGTGACCAAGAACCCGATGGTCACACTGACAGAGCTCAAGAGTGCCTCTGTTGAGATGGGAGAACCTTCCAGAAGGACAACTATTTCAGCAGCACTCTACCAATCAGGCCTTTATGGTAGAGTGGCCAGACGGAAGTCACTCCTCAGCAAAAGGAACATGACAGCCTGCTTGGAGTTTGCCAAAAGGCACCTAAAGGACTCTCAGACCACGAGAAACAAGATTCTCTGGTCTGATGAAACCAATGTTGAACTCTTTGGCCTGAATGCCAAGTGTCGCGTCTGGAAGAAAACCTGGCACCATCCCTACGGTGAAGCATGGTGGTGGCAGCATCATGATGTGGGGATGTTTTTCAGCGACAAGGACTTGGAGACTAGTCAGTATCGAGGGAAAGATGAACGGAGCGAAGTACAGAGAGATCCTTGATGAAAACCTGCTCCAGAGTATTCAGGACCTCAGACTGGGGCAAATGTTCAACTTCCAACAGGACAACAACCCTAAGCACACAGCCAAGACAATGCAGGAGTGGCTTCGGGACAAGTCTCTGAATGTCCTTAAGTGGCCCAGCCAGAGCCCGGACTTGAACCCGATCAAACATCTCTGGAGAGACCTGAAAATAGCTGTGCAGCGACGCTCCCCATCCAACCTGACAGAGCTTGAGAGGATCTGCAGAGAAGAATGGGAGTAACTCCTCAAATACAGGTGTGCCAAGCTTGTAGCGCCAAACCCAAGAAGACTCAAGGCTGTAATCACTGTCAAAGGTGCTTCAACAAAGTACTGAGTAAAGGGTCTGAATACTTATGTAAATGTGATATTTCAGTATGGGGTATTGTGTGTAGATTGATGAGGGGAAAAAAGTATTTAATTATTTTTTAAATAAAGTGGTGATCCTAACTGACCTAAGACAGTGAATTTTTACTAGGATTAAATGTCAGGAATTGTGAAAAAATGAGTTTAAATGTATTTGGCTAAGGTGTATGTAAACTTCCGACTTCAACTGTATACATATATTACTGTATATTCATATATGTATATATGTGTTTGTTTGTTTGTGTATTTATAGTGAACACGCCTCACTTCCTGACCATAAAGGGTGTAGAGGTGAACGCTGGGCAGACGGCTGCCTTCCACTGTACTGTCAACGGACGACAGAGGGACAACTTCAACCTCTGGTTACAGGTAACAACAACCCCTTATCCTGACCCCTGACCCCTAAACCTAACAATCCACTGTACTGTCAACGGACGACAGAGGGACAACTTCAACCTCTGGTTACAGGTAACAACAACCCTTTATCCTGACCCCTGACCCCTGACCCCTAACCACTGTACTGTCAACGGACGACAGAGGGACAACTTCAACCTCTGGTTACAGGTAACAACAACCCCTTATCCTGACCCCTGACCCCTAAACCTAACAATCCACTGTACTGTCAACGGACGACAGAGGGACAACTTCAACCTCTGGTTACAGGTAACAACAACCCCTTATCCTGACCCCTGACCCCTAAACCTAACAATCCACTGTACTGTTAACGGACGACAGAGGGACAACTTCAACCTCTGGTTACAGGTAACAACAACCCCTTATCCTGACCCCTGACCCCTAAACCTAACAATCCACTGTACTGTTAACGGACGACAGAGGGACAACTTCAACCTCTGGTTACAGGTAACAACAACCCCTTATCCAGACCCCTGACCCCTAAACCTAACAATCCACTGTACTGTTAACGGACGACAGAGGGACAACTTCAACCTCTGGTTACAGGTAACAACAACCCCTTATCCTGACCCCTGACCCCTAAACCTAACAATCCACTGTACTGTTAACGGACGACAGAGGGACAACTTCAACCTCTGGTTACAGGTAACAACAACCCCTTATCCTGACCCCTGACCACTGTGCTGTCAACATAACGCAGAGGGACAGTGTGTGTGTTTGTGTGTGTGTGTGTGTGTGTGTGTGTGTGTTTGTGTGTGTGTGTGTGTGTGTGTGTGTGTGTGTGTGTGTGTGTGTGTGTGTGTGTGTGTGTGTGTGTGTGTGTGTGTGTGTGTGTGTGTGTGTGTGTGTGTGTGTGTGTTTGTCAGCAGGGGTGGTAGAGGTCTAGTCGCCAGGTATTCCATTACTTTAACAAACAGCTCCTCGTTAGCAGAAGAGCGGCAACACAAACATTACCTCAAGTCCCCTGATGATACTAATGAAGAAATATTTATAATGAAGAAATGTTCCCCATCTGCCTGCGGTGGTGCTGTGTAGGGGTGACAGCTGGGGGGGGGGGGGGGCACACATATACACACACACTCATGTGAGTACAAAACCAACACACACACACACCTTTGTCCCCACACATACTGACACGCTCAAGGTCAATCTAATTAATTAAAGCAGTTTTTTTATTTGCCCCCCCCCCCCCCCCCCCCGCCGTCTTGACCTCTAACCCCTGACTGTGTTCTAACAGGGTATTGGTGGACGCGAGGCCCCTATGAAGTCCACTAAGCCGTGGAACAACCGACGCTTCATCGGGACCTTCGACGTGGAAAACACCACTAAGGGAGATTCTGGACGCTACCGATGTATTGTCCATTCTGACAACGGGGTCGGGGTATCCAATTATGGAGAACTCACCATAAAACGTAAGTACTGTAGACCTCAGTCTACTCTCCTCCAAACCTTTTAAATTACGTTCAAGTGCTTTGTGGTGGATTGTAAAATGGAACTACTATAGAATAACTCTAACAGCCCCAACATTCCCAGAACCCTCTGCATGACCATGAATAAACACACAATAACACAACAATGACATTATTCAGAAGTGGACTGGAATGGGATTCTCTATAAAGTCCTGCTATTGTCCCAGTGGAGCAGACATACCCATTCCACTTTAAAGGAGATAGACCCATTCCACCTTAGAGGAGTCAGACCCATTCCACCTTAAAGGAGTCAGACCCATTCCACTTTGAAGGAGATAGACCCATTCCACTTTAAAGGAGATAGACCCATTCCACTTTAAAGGAGATAGACCCATTCCACCTTAGAGGAGTCAGACCCATTCCACCTTAAAGGAGATAGACCCATTCCACTTTAAAGGAGTCAGACCCATTCCACCTTAAAGGAGTCAGACCCATTCCACTTTGAAGGAGATAGACCCATTCCACTTTAAAGGAGATAGACCCATTCCACCTTAAAGGAGATATACCCATTCCACCTTAAAGGAGACATAACCATTCCACCTTAAAGGAGACAGACCCATTCCACTTTAAAGGAGATAGACCCATTCCACTTTAAAGGAGACAGACCCATTCCACTTTAAAGGAGACAGACCCATTCCACTTTAAAGGAGACAGAACCATTCCACCTTAAAGGAGACACCCATTCCACCTTAAAGGAGATAGACCCATTCCACCCTAAAGGAGACAGACCCATTCCACCTTAAAGGAGACCCATTCCACCTTAAAGGAGACAGACCCATTCCACCTTAAAGGAGACAGACCCATTCCATCCTAAAGGAGCCGGACCCATTCCATCCTAAAGGAGGTAGACCCATTCCACCTTAAAGGAGACAGACCCATTCCATCCTAAAGGAGACAGACCCATTCCACCCTAAAGGAGACAGACCCATTCCACCTTAAAGGAGACAGACCCATTCCACCTTAAAGGAGACAGACCCATTCCACCTTAACCTGTTTGGCGTGCAAGCCCGACGTCGGTACACTTATGACAACAGCCAGCTCAAAGTGCAGGGCGCGAAATTCAAAAGATATTTTTTTAAAATATTTAACTTTCACACATTAACAAGTCCAATACAGCATATGAAAGGTACACATCTTGTGAATCAAGCCAACATGTCCGATTTTTAAAATGTTTTACAGGGAAGACACAATATGTAAATCTATTAGCTAACCACGTTAGCAAAAGACACCACTTTTCTTACTCCATCAGTTTTTTACTCCATCAGTAGCTATCACAAATTCGACCAAATAAAGATATAAATAGCCACTAACCAAGAAACAACTTCATCAGATGACAGTCTGATAACATATTTATTGTATAGCATATGTTTTGTTCGAAAAATTTGCATATTTCAGGTATAAATCATAGTTTACATTTCAGCTACAATCAGAAATTGCACCGAAAGCAGCCATAATATTTACAGACACCAACGTCAAATACCTAATTACTCATCATAAAACATTTCTGAAAAATACATAGTGTACAGCAATTGAAAGACAGGCATCTTGTGATTCCAGACAATATTTCCGATTTATTAAATGTTTTACAGCGAAAACAAAATGTAGCGTTATATTAGCGTAGCCACAATAGCCAGAAACACTTGGGCGCCGACGAACAGTTCACATGCACGACAGATATTAGAAATAGCATCATAAAATGTTTCTTACTTTTGGTGATCTTCCGTCAGAATGTTGGACAAGGTGTCCTTTGTCCAGAACAGTCGTTGTTTGGATCTGGAACGGCAAATTTCCCTCATCATTTAGCATGGGCACTTGCCAAGTGGCACGGATCTCTCCAACGTCAACAAAGTCAGAGAACGGAACACGGCAAAACTCCCGAAAAAATTTAAATAATCTGATTAAACTATATTGAAAAAACATACTTTACGATGATATGGTCACATGTATCAAATAAAATCTAAACCGGAGATGTTAGTCGTCCATAACGACAGCTAAACAGAAGGCAAATCCATGTCCCCTTTCGCACGCTCCAGAAACAGGAAATGGACGGTCACGTCATACAAAGAGCTTTAATTCCACCTCAGACCAAGATAAACACGAAATTTCTTCTCTCACCGCCTCTTGACAACCAGGGGAAGGTGTATGAAGTGTACGTAGACTCTTACGTATCATGCCCATGTATAGGCAGGAAGTTGAACAGAGCATCGATTTCTGACATTCCACTTCCTGGTCAGGAAATGTGCTGCAGAATGAGTTCTGTTTCACTCAGAGAAATAATTCAAACGGTTTTAGAAACTAGAGAGTGTTTTCTATCCAATAGTAATAATAATATGCATATTGTACGAGCAAGAATTGAGTACGAGGCCGTTTGAAATGAGCACCATTTAACTGGCTACTCAATACTGCCCCTTGCAGCCATAAAGGAGGTAGACCCATTCCACCCTAAAGGAGACAGACCCATTCCATCCTAAAGGAGACAGACCCATTCCATCCTAAAGGAGACAGACCCATTCCACCTTAAAGGAGGCAGACCCATTCCACCTTAAAGGAGACAGACCCATTCCACCTTAAAGGAGACAGACCCATTCCACCTTAAAGGAGACAGACCCATTCCACCTTAAAGGAGACAGACCCATTCCACCTTAAAGGAGAGACCCATTCCACCCTAAAGGAGGTAGACCCACCCTAAAGGATACAGACCTATTTCACCCTAAAAGTGTACAAAGGGAGTCAGCGTAGAGCGGTTTAACTGTAACCTCAACCATATTACACACACACACACACACACACACACACACACACACACACACACACACACACACACACACACACACACACACACACACACACACACACACACACACACACACACACACACACACACACATACTGTAACCTCTCCCATATCACCCTCCACTCTCAGCTTCCTGCAGCCTGATATGAATTTATGGAGTGAGTGTGAAACTAAATCCAACGCTCCTTTCTGTCTCCTTCAGCCCTAGTCAGCTAATGGCCGTCTATATTTCTTCACTTCAATGTTCTCCTCTGCCTGCCTGCCTGCAATTTCTATTGAATTTACTAGCCATTTTTTTTTGTTTTGTCAGGCAACTTTGTGTTGATGGATAGGTTTAATCCAGTGTGTCCGGATCGAGGGCTGTCAGTCATTGTATAACGGCCTCAGCCTCTATTTTCGGTTGGCGGTTAAAGCCAGCACAATTGTCAACTCGTTTGCATGTTCGACCTGTTAAAGCTGGCACTCTTCTATTTTCAAACGTTAGTGCCAGGATTGGTAAATGACAACGGAAGCTTGGCCTATCCAGCCCCGACGCACAGTACCCATAATGCACATGGAACAAGAGAGATGTGCTTTTTGTGCCCGTGAACCTTGTTTTTAAAAAATGTTATTTTCCCATTTTGTTTCATTTAATTACAAACCAAGCACAGCCTCCCCTCCTCTCAATGAAGGCTGTGTTTTTTGTCCGACACATTGCATTCGCCAAGTAGTCTAGACTATCGATAAAGGGTTTGGCCCGTGAGAAATAAATCTTAATCACCAAAGCTTTATTAAAAGATAAAGTTTGGCAGCAGCAAAGCAGTGAGCAGACATCCCCTTTTTATCTATATAAGCTATTACATTATTTTATCCATCTCCTGTTATTATCTTAGCTGTGTAAAACCCCTCCATGTAGACTATATGTCCATCATGGAACATAAACCATGTAGACTATATGTCCATCATGGAACATAACCCATGTAGACTATATGTCCATCATGGGACATAACCCCTCCATGTAGACTATATGTCCATCATGGAACATAAACCATGTAGACTATATGTCCATCATGGAACATAAACCATGTAGACTATATGTCCATCATGGGACATAAACCATGTAGACTATATGTCCATCATGGAACATAAACCATGTAGACTATATGTCCATCATGGAACATAAACCATGTAGACTATATGTCCATCATGGAACATAAACCATGTAGACTATATGTCCATCATGGAACATAAACCATGTAGACTATATGTCCATCATGGAACATAAACCATGTAGACTATATGTCCATCAGGGAACATAAACCATGTAGACTATATGTCCATCATGGGACATAAACCATGTAGACTATATGTCCATCATGGAACATAAACCATGTAGACTATATGTCCATCATGGAACATAAACCATCTAGACTATATGTCCATCATGGGACATAAACCATGTGGACTATATGTCCATCATGGAACATAAACCATGTAGACTATATGTCCATCATGGAACATAAACCATGTGGACTATATGTCCATCATGGAACATAAACCATGTAGACTATATGTCCATCATGGGACATAAACCCCTCCATGTAGACTATATGTCCATCATGGAACATAAACCATGTAGACTATATGTCCATCATGGAACATAAACCATGTAGACTATATGTCCATCATGGGACATAAACCCCTCCATGTAGACTATATGTCCATCATGGAACATAAACCATGTAGACTATATGTCCATCATGGAACATAAACCATGTAGACTATATGTCCATCATGGAACATAAACCATGTAGACTATATGTCCATCATGGAACATAAACCATGTAGACTATATGTCCATCATGGAGCATAAACCATGTAGACTATATGTCCATCAGGGAACATAAACCATGTAGACTATATGTCCATCATGGGACATAAACCCCTCCATGTAGACTATATGTCCATCATGGAACATAAACCATGTAGACTATATGTCCATCATGGAACATAAACCATGTAGACTATATGTCCATCAGGGAACATAACCCCCTCCATGTAGACTATATGTCCATCATGGAACATAAACCATGTAGACTATATGTCCATCATGGGACATAAACCATGTAGACTATATGTCCATCATGGAACATAAACCATGTAGACTATATGTCCATCATGGAACATAAACCCCTCCATGTGGACTATATGTCCATCATGGAACATAAACCATGTAGACTATATGTCCATCATGGGACATAAACCATGTAGACTATATGTCCATAATGGAACATAAACCATGTAGACTATATGTCCATCATGGGACATAAACCCCTCCATGTAGACTATATGTCCATCATGGAACATAAACCATGTAGACTATATGTCCATCATGGAACATAAACCCCTCCATGTAGACTATATGTCCATCATGGAACATAAACCATGTAGACTATATGTCCATCAGGGAACATAACCCATGTAGACTATATGTCCATCATGGGACATAACCCCTCCATGTAGACTATATGTCCATCATGGAACATAAACCATGTAGACTATATGTCCATCATGGAACATAAACCATGTAGACTATATGTCCATCAGGGAACATAACCCATGTAGACTATATGTCCATCATGGGACATAACCCCTCCATGTAGACTATATGTCCATCATGGAACATAAACCATGTAGACTATATGTCCATCAGGGAACATAACCCATGTAGACTATATGTCCATCATGGAACATAAACCATGTAGACTATATGTCCATCATGGAACATAAACCATGTAGACGATATGTCCATCATGGAACATAAACCATGTAGACTATATGTCCATCATGGAACATAAACCATGTAGACTATATGTCCATCATGGAACATAAACCATGTAGACGATATGTCCATCATGGAACATAAACCATGTAGACTATATGTCCATCATGGAACATAAACCATGTAGACTATATGTCCATCATGGATGTCACGTAGAGTAGGCCAGAAGGCTAAACTGGATAACCTAACCTCTATCAAAATAAAAAGATGGCGGAGCCGCAAAAGTTCTTCTGTGCAAAGGTGTTTATTTACAAGTGATTCCGGAACAAAAAACAACAGTACTGCCATCAACGTCTACCTTATGGGACAGCTTAAAAACAATGCTGCCCCATCCACAGCTTGATCCAAAATGCCCTCCCCATGAACTGAAAGAGAGGCTCCTTTTGTAGGGCTAGCCCCTCCCCTCAGAACAATTAACCCTAATTAATTAAGCAATTAACAATACAAACCTACATTTTCCATTAACTAAACATACTAAAGGATATACATTGCAACACGGTTTTAAACAACATAACATTTACAACATTACATCACTACTGACAATATCTTTCAATATGCCCATATGCATTAATGAGACATTTGGGACAGGCACTATAAAGTCAGCCCAATCCCTTAGCTCGGGTCCTTTTCCAGCATACCCAGAAGCTACAGAGATGGAGAGAGAGAGGAACAGAACAAACAAACAATGCGCTCATCCACAACATTGATAAGTATAATTTATATTGTATATCTCAAATATGAACATTGACATAAGTGTGAAATGTATGCACTAAGACAGAAGTTAATTTGCGTGTCGACCCACATTGTTAACTTATCTTATAATGGCGCAGGGAGGAGTGATGAATGCGTGTGTGCGTTGAAGAACCAAATGCTGCCCGCGGCCAGTGACGGACTTCTACGTCACAATGGAACATAAACCATGTAGACTATATGTCCATCATGGAACATAAACCATGTAGACTATATGTCCATCAGGGAACATAAACCATGTAGACTATATGTCCATCATGGAACATAAACCATGTGGACTATATGTCCATCAGGGAACATAAACCATGTAGACTATATGTCCATCATGGAACATAAACCATGTAGACGATATGTCCATCAGGGAACATAAACCATGTAGACTATATGTCCATCATGGAACATAAACCCCTCCATGTAGACTATATGTCCATCATGGAACATAAACCCCTCCATGTAGACTATATGTCCATCATGGAACATAAACCCCTCCATGTAGACTATATGTCCATCATGGAACATAAACCATGTAGACTATATGTCCATCATGGAACATAAACCATGTAGACTATATGTCCATCATGGAACATAAACCCCTCCATGTAGACTATATGTCCATCATGGAACATAAACCATGTAGACTATATGTCCATCATGGAACATAAACCATGTAGACTATATGTCCATCATGGAACATAAACCCCTCCATGTAGACTATATGTCCATCATGGAACATAAACCATGTAGACTATATGTCCATCATGGAACATAAACCATGTAGACTATATGTCCATCATGGAACATAAACCATGTAGACTATATGTCCATCATGGAACATAAACCATGTAGACTATATGTCCATCATGGAACATAAACCATGTAGACTATATGTCCATCATGGAACATAAACCATGTAGACTATATGTCCATCATGGAACATAAACCATGTAGACTATATGTCCATCATGGAACATAAACCATGTAGACTATATGTCCATCATGGAACATAAACCATGTAGACTATATGTCCATCATGGAACATAAACCATGTAGACTATATGTCCATCATGGAACATAACCCCTCCATGTAGACTATATGTCCATCATGGAACATAAACCATGTAGACTATATGTCCATCAGGGAACATAAACCATGTAGACTATATGTCCATCATGGAACATAAACCATGTAGACTATATGTCCATCATGGAACATAAACCATGTAGACTATATGTCCATCATGGAACATAACCCATGTAGACTATATGTCCATCATGGAACATAACCCCTCCATGTAGACTATATGTCCATCATGGAACATAACCCCTCCATGTAGACTATATGTCCATCATGGAACATAAACCATGTAGACTATATGTCCATCATGGAACATAAACCATGTAGACTATATGTCCATCATGGAACATAACCCCTCCATGTAGACTATATGTCCATCATGGAACATAAACCATGTAGACTATATGTCCATCAGGGAACATAAACCATGTAGACTATATGTCCATCATGGAACATAAACCATGTAGACTATATGTCCATCATGGAACATAAACCATGTAGACTATATGTCCATCATGGAACATAAACCATGTAGACTATATGTCCATCATGGAACATAACCCCTCCATGTAGTGCATTCAGAAAGTATTCAGACCCCTTGACTTTTTCCACACTTTGTTTTACGTTACAGCCTTATTCTAAAATGGGTTAAATAAAAGAATGTTGCTCATCAATCTACACACAATAACCCATAATGACATCACAATGCCCCATGATGACATCACAATAACCCATAATGACATCACAATAACCCATAATGACATCACAATAACCCATAATGACATCACAATAACCCATAATGACAAAGCGAAAACAGTAAAAAAAAAAAAAATGTTGCTAAGTTATTACAAATTAAAAACGGAAATACCTTCTTCCATTTAAGAATGATAAGGAAATAAGCACTCAGAGCACTCAGGACCTCAGACTGGGGCGAAGGTTCACCTTCCAACAGAATGACGACCCTAAGCACACAGCCAAGACAAAAGCAGGAGTGGCTTCGGGACAAGCCTATGAGTGTCCTTGAGTGGTCCAGCCAGAGCCCGGACTTGAACTTGATCGAACATTTCTGGAGAGACCTGAAAATAGCTGTGCAGCGATGCTCCCCATCCAACCTGACAGAGCTGGATGGGAGAAACTCCGCAAATACAGGTGTGTCAAGCTTGTAGCGTCATACCCAAGAAGACTTGAGGCTGTAATCACTGCCAAAGCTGCTTCAACACAATACTGAGTACAGGAGACCCATGCCAATGCTCTGGAGCTGAATACTAAAAACCTGTTTTTGCATTGCCATTATGGGGTATCGTGTGTAGATTGATGAGGGGAACATTTTTGAATAAGTCAAGGGATCTGAATACTTTACGAATGCATTTTTGTCTCACTGATATTTACTGGCAGGGCCCAGGTCTGGCAGGGCCCCAGGTCTGTCAGGGCCCAGGTCTGTCAGGGCCCCAGGTCTGTCAGGGCCCCAGGTCTGTCAGGGCCCCAGGTCTGTCAGGGCCCCAGGTCTGTCAGGGCCCCAGGTCTGTCAGGGCCCAGGTCTGTCAGGGCCCAGGTCTGTCAGGGCCCAGGTCTGTCAGGCCCCAGGTCTGTCAGGCCCCAGGTCTGTCAGGGCCCCAGGTCTGTCAGGGCCCCAGGTCTGTCAGGGCCCAGGTCTGTCAGGCCCCAGGTCTGTCAGGGCCCCAGGTCTGGCAGGGCCCAGGTCTGGCAGGGCACAGGTCTGGCAGGGCCCAGGTCTGGCAGGGCACAGGTCTGGCAGAATCTGTGCAGAAGATCTAGGTGCTGCTGTAGGCCCTCCTTGGTTGGGGACAGAAGCACCAGATCATCAGCAAACAGTAGACATTTGACTTCAGATTCTAGTAGGGTGAGGCCGGGTGCTGCAGACTGTTCTTGTGCCCTCACCAATTAGTTGATATACATGTTAAAGAGGGTGGGGCTCGTATTCTATCCCTGTCTCTCCCCACGGCCCTGTGGAAAGAAATGTGTTTGTCTTTTGCCATTTTTAACCTCACACTTGTTGTTTGTGTAAATGGATTTTATAATGTGGTATATTTTTCCCCCCAACACCATCAATTTGTATAGCAGACCCTTATGCCAAATTGAGTCAAACGCTTTTTTGAAATCAACAAACATGAGAAGACTTTGCCTTTGTTTTGGTTTGTTTGTCAATTAGGGTGTGCAGGGTGAAAATGTGGTCTGTCGTACGGTAATTTGATAAAAAGCCAATTTGACATTTGCTCAGCACATTGTTTTCACTGAGGAAATGTATGAGTCTGCTGTTAATGATAATGCAGAGGATTTTCCCAAGGCTGCTGTTGACGCATATCCCACACTAGTAATTGGGGTGTTTTTGCAAAAAGATTGGAGAAGTGGTTTATCCATACATCTCCATTTTGGATAGATAACTCTTCGTCTCTTCAATGTTACCAGAAGTGGTTATAGTCTATGGATTCCTCAATTACATTGAGCTGATTTCTGACGTGCTGTTCCTTCTTTTTCCATAGTTTATTTCTGTGTTGTTTTAGTGATTCACCATAGTGAAGTCGTAGACTCAGGTTTTCTGGGTCTCTATGTTTTTGGTTGGATAGAATTCTCAATTTCTTTCTTAGGTTTTTGCATTCTTCATCAAACCATTTGTCATTGTTGTTAATTTTCTTAGGTTGTCTGCTTGACATTTTTGGATTTGAAGCTGAGAGATGAAATATACTGTTTATGTTTTCTACTGCCAAGTTTATACCTTCACTATTACAGTGAAACCTTTTGTCCAGGAAGTTGTCTAAAAGGGAGGGAATTTGTTGTTGCCTAAATGTTTTTTGGTAGGTTTCCACACTACTTTCCTTCCATCTATAGCATTTCTTAATATTAATCAGTTCCTTTGGCTTTGGTATCTCATGATCGAGTATTGCTCTGTTCAAGTAGACTGTGATTTTGCTGTGATCTGATAGGGGTGTCAGTGGGCTGACTGTGAACGCTCTGAGAGACTGGGTTGAGGTCAGTGATAAAGTCATCTACAGTACTACAGTCAAGGGATGAGCTGTAAGTGTACCTACCGTATGAGTCAGGTTCTTGTTCAGTTGTGGCATTTAGGTCGCCACAGACTAGTACATGTCCCTGGGCCTGGAAATGATTGATTTCCCCCTCCAGGATGGAGAAGCTGTCTTCATTAAAGTATGGGGATTCTACTGGGGGGGATATAGGTAGCACACAGGAGGACATTTTTCTCTGTTGAGATCATTTCCTTATTCATTTCTAGACAGATGTAAAATGTTCCTGTTTTGACTAATTTAATAGAGTGGGTTAGGTCTGTTCTATACCAGAGCATGTTGAGCATCTGATACATGCCACTTAGGTCTCTCTCTCTCTCGCTTTCTCTCGCTTTCTCTCTCTCTCTCGCTTTATCTCTCTCTCTCTCTCTCTCTCTCTCTCTCTCTCTCTCTCGCTCTCTCTCTCTCTCTCTCTCTCTCTCTCTCTCTCTCTTTCTCTCTCTCGCTCTCTCGCTCTCTCTCTCTCTCTCTCTCTCTCGCTCTCTCGCTCTCTCTCTCTCGCTCTCTCTCTCTCTCTCTCTCTCTCTCTCTCTCTCGCTCTCTCTCGCTCTCTCTCGCTCTCTCTCGCTCTCTCTCTCGCTCTCTCTCTCTCTCTCTATCGCCTTCATTATTTTCCTCTGTCGTTTCTTCACTATGCCATGAGGAGACTAAAGGGCTGATTATCTAGGATAATCACTTCTGCATCCCCATGCCAATGCTCTGTTAGATTAATACGCATGCATGCATACGTGGAAGTGCTTTGCCCTTACAGGCCTACTTCCAGAGAATCCAACACCACAACACGTCTCGTCCACAGACCCCCTATGGTATGCTCTCCTGTAGTGCAGCCAGGAGATTTTCAAAGGGGGATAATTACTCTCTCACCAGTCTTTGCTGTCTTTGTGTCTCTCCCTGGTTCGAACTACCTGGAGTCCCAGCACGCCTCACAGCGTGACTTTGTGCTAGCTGACTAACGCTCGGTGTGGTGTGTCACCACTAATGAGAAGAGCCAGAGAAAATCAAAGCAGTCAAGCTCATAATTTCTCCCTGTCCTCTCCCCTCCCTCCCCTCCCTGTCTTCACCCCTGGGTTTCGTCCCAGATTGCACCCTATTCCCTATATAATGCACAACTTTTGACCAGAGCCAATAGGGCACTATGGGCCCTGATGAAAAAGTAGTGCACTACGATGTGGAAAGGGTGCTATTTGGGATACCCTACTGTCCTGTCTGAGAAGAGATGAGGAGAGGATCAATTCTTCATGCTGCCGGACCAATTAGGAGTCAGAGATACGTAACGAGGACCTCTTGCATGTCAACAACACACTCAGAATACATACCAAATGGCACCCTCTTCCCTATGTAGTGCACTAAATCTGACCAGGGCTCTTAGGCCCACAGGGTGTCATTTGAGACACTTCCCCAGATTCAGACTGTATGTAAGACTCACTGGATGTTGACAGGAAGTAAACGAAATGCAGGGGTTCGGTAACTAACAACTGAAATGTCGGCAGCCAGACTCAGTCAGTTGATGATGATGATGATGATGATGATGAAGGAGGGGTTCGGTAACTAACAACTGAACTGTCGGCAGCCAGACTCAGTCAGTCGATGATGATGATGATGAAGGAGGGGTTCGGTAACTAACAACTGAACTGTCGGCAGCCAGACTCAGTCAGTCGAAGATGATGATGATGATGGAGGGGTTCGGTAACTAACAACTGAACTGTCGGCAGCCAGACTCAGTCAGTCGATGATGATGATGATGAAGGAGGGGTTCGGTAACTAACAAGTGAACTGTCGGCAGCCAGACTCAGTCAGTTGATGATGATGATGATGATGAAGGAGGGGTTCGGTAACTAACAACTGAACTGTCGGCAGCCAGACTCAGTCAGTCGAAGATGATGATGATGAAGGAGGGGTTCGGTAACTAACAAGTGAACTGTCGGCAGCCAGACTCAGTCAGTTGATGATGATGATGATGATGAAGGAGGGGTTCGGTAACTAACAACTGAACTGTCGGCAGCCAGACTCAGTCAGTCGAAGATGATGATGATGATGAAGGGGGTCCAGCTGACACCACAATAGAGAAACAACCTACATCTTAACAAGAGACATGCACACACCTGTTGTTGCAACCTGGACTCAAGTGTAGATGTAACATAGTCAATGTAAATCTGTTTCCCTCCATTTAGTATGATATGTTACGATTTACAATTCATATAATATGTTACGAATTGCCAATTGGTACTAAAAGTTACAAATTTGCAATACGTATGATATGTTACAAATTCCTATTTGTTGTGGCTAATGCTAATCTTAGCTAGGTGGTTAACATTAGCTAGGCTAGGGTTTAGGGTTAGAGGTTAAGGTTAGGTTTAGTGGAAGGGTTAGCTAACATGCTAAGTAGTTGCAAAGTAGCTGAAAAGTAGTTTAGTAGTTACTAATGAACTAAAATGCTAAAGTTGTCCATGATGAGATACGCCTACCCTTCCACCCCAACCAACCACCTTCCTTTCAATTTTGTCTTAAGTAGGGAAAGGGGGATAGATACCTGGTCATTTATACAACTGAATGCCTTCAACTGAAATGTATCTTCCTCATTTAACCCAACCCCTCTGAATCAGAGAGGGGAACAGTGGGTTAAATGCCTTGCAAGGGGGGGCAGGACTATAGATTCCTACCTTGTCAGCTCGGGGATTCATTCAAGCTCTAACCACCAGGTTACCTGCTGCTCCAAGTAACCTTCTGTCTTAATTAACCATACAAAACGTAACATACACTCATTTGAATGTGTTCCGGAATTATGTTACGTCTAGTCTATGAGACCAGGCTGGATGTTGTCAGGGAGACTCGGTGGATATAATCAGATAATGAAGGGGTGTTCAGTAGCTATATGTCTAACTGACACCACAACAGAGCAACCCTTTGTGTCTTAACAAGAGATTGTCAGGGATTCAGTGGATGTTATTACAGAATGGAGGACTGGGTAACAGGATGTTATTATAGAATGGAGGACTGGGTAACAGGATGTTATTATAGAATGGAGGACTGGGTAACAGGATGTTATTACAGAATGGAGGACTGGGTAACAGGATGTTATTATAGAATGGAGGACTGGGTAACAGGATGTTATTACAGAATGGAGGACTGGGTAACAGGATGTTATTATAGAATGGAGGACTGGGTAACTAACAGGATGTTATTACAGAATGGAGGACTGGGTAACAGGATGTTATTATAGAATGGAGGACTGGGTAACAGGATGTTGTTATAGAATGGAGGACTGGGTACTAACAGAATGTTATTATAGAATGGAGGACTGGGTAACTAACAGGATGATATTACAGAATGGAGGACTGGGTAACTAACAGGATGTTATTATAGAATGGAGGACTGGGTAACAGGATGTTATTATAGAATGGAGGACTGGGTACTAACAGAATGTTATTATAGAATGGAGGACTGGGTAACTAACAGGATGTTATTACAGAATGGAGGACTGGGTAACAGGATGTTATTATAGAATGGAGGACTGGGTAACAGGATGTTATTATAGAATGGAGGACTGGGTAACAGGATGTTATTACAGAATGGAGGACTGGGTAACAGGATGTTATTACAGAATGGAGGACTGGGTAACTAACAGGATGTTATTATAGAATGGAGGACTGGGTAACAGGATGTTATTACAGAATGGAGGACTGGGTAACAGGATATTATTACAGAATGGAGGACTGGGTAACTAACAGGATGTTATTACAGAATGGAGGACTGGGTAACAGGATAGTATTATAGAATGGAGGACTGGGTAACTAACATGATGTTATTATAGAATGGAGGACTGGGTAACAGGATGTTATTACAGAATGGAGGACTGGGTAACAGGATATTATTATAGAATGGAGGACTGGGTAACAGGATGTTATTATAGAATGGAGGACTGGGTAACAGGATGTTATTATAGAATGGAGGACTGGGTAACAGGATGTTATTACAGAATGGAGGACTGGGTAACAGGATGTTATTATAGAATGGAGGACTGGGTAACTAACATGATGTTGTTACAGAATGGAGGACTGGGTAACAGGATGTTGTTACAGAATGGAGGACTGGGTAACAGGATGTTATTACAGAATGGAGGACTGGGTAACAGGATGTTATTACAGAATGGAGGACTGGGTAACAGGATGTTATTATAGAATGGAGGACTGGGTAACAGGATGTTATTACAGAATGGAGGACTGGGTAACAGGATGTTATTACAGAATGGAGGACTGGGTAACAGGATGTTATTATAGAATGGAGGACTGGGTAACATGATGTTATTATAGAATGGAGGACTGGGTAACAGGATGTTATTACAGAATGGAGGACTGGGTAACAGGATGTTATTATAGAATGGAGGACTGGGTAACTAACAGGATGTTATTACAGAATGGAGGACTGGGTAACAGGATGTTATTATAGAATGGAGGACTGGGTAACTAACAGGATGTTATTATAGAATGGAGGACTGGGTAACAGGATGTTATTACAGAATGGAGGACTGGGTAACTAACAGGATGATATTACAGAATGGAGGACTGGGTAACAGGATGTTATTACAGAATGGAGGACTGGGTAACAGGATGTTATTACAGAATGGAGGACTGGGTAACAGGATGTTATTACAGAATGGAGGACTGGGTAACTAACAGGATGTTATTATAGAATGGAGGACTGGGTAACAGGATGTTATTATAGAATGGAGGACTGGGTAACAGGATGTTATTACAGAATGGAGGACTGGGTAACTAACAGGATGTTATTACAGAATGGAGGACTGAGGTAACTAACAGGATGTTATTATAGAATGTAGGACTGGGTAACAGGATGTTATTACAGAATGGAGGACTGGGTAACAGGATGTTATTACAGAATGGAGGACTGGGTTACAGGATGTTATTATAGAATGGAGGACTGGGTAACAGGATGTTATTTAGAATGGAGGACTGGGTAACAGGATGTTATTAGAATGGAGGACTGGGTAACACAGGATGTTATTACAGAATGAGGACTGGGTAACACAGATTTTTTATACAGAATGGAGGACTGGGTAACAGGATGTTATTACAGAATGGAGGACTGGGTAACAGGATGTTATTATAATAATGGAGGACTGGGTAAACAGGATGTTTTTACGAATGGAGGACTGGGTAACAGGATGTTATTATAGAATGGAGACTGGGTAACTACAGGATGTTATTAAGAATGGATGACTGGGTAACAGAATGTTATTACGAATGGAGGACTGGGTATACAGGATGTTATTACAGAATGGGGACTGGTACAGGATGTTATTAAGAATGGAGGACTGGGTAACGGATGTTATTACAGAATGGAGGACTGGGTAACAGGATGTTATTATAGAATGGAGGACTGGGTAACAGGATGTTATTATAGAATGGAGGACTGGGTAACAGGATGTTGTTAAGAAGGAGGACTGGTAACAGGATGTTATTACAGAATGGAGGACTGGGTAACAGGATGTTATTATAGAATGGAGGACTGGTAACAGGATGTTTATTACAGAATGGAGGACTGGGTAACAGGATGTTATTACGAATGGAGGACTGGGTAACAGGATGTTATTACAGAATGGAGACTGGGTAACAGGATGTTTATAGAATGGAGGACTGGGTAACAGATGTTATTATAGAATGGAGGACTGGGTAACAGGATGTTATTACAGAATGGAGGACTGGTAACAGGATGTTATTACATAATGGAGGACTGGGTAACAGGATGTTATTACAGAATGGAGGACTGGGTAACAGGATGTTGTTACAGAATGGAGGACTGGGGTAACAGGATGTTATTGTAGAATGGAGGACTGGGTTACAGGATGTTATTACAGAATGGAGGACTGGGTAACAGGATGTTGTTTACAGAATGGAGGACTGGGTAACTAAGGATGTTATTACAGAATGGAGGACTGGTTAACAGGATGTTATTATAGAATGGAGGACTGGGTAACACAGGATGTTTATAAGAATGGGGACTGGGTAACAGGATGTTTTATAGAATGGAGGACTGGGTAACAGGATGTTTATATAGAATGGAGGACTGGGTTACAGGATGTTTATATAGAATGGAGGACTGGGTAACAGGATGTTTTATTACAATGGAGGACTGGGTACAGAGGATGTTGTTAAAGAATGGAGGACTGGGTAACGGATGTGTATTACAGAATGGAGGACTGGGTAACAGGATGTTGTTATCAGAATGGAGGACTGGGTAACTAACAGGATGTTATTACAGAATGGAGGACTGGGGTAACCAGGATGTTTGTTACAGAATGGAGGACTGGGTAACAGATGTTTTTACAGAATGGAGGACTGAGACGAACAGGATGTTATTGCAGAGATGGAGGACTGGGTAACAGGATTTATTACAGAATGGAGGACTGGGTAACAGGATGTTATTAGAATGGAGACTGGGTAACTAACAGGATGTTGTTACAGAATGGAGGACTGGGTTAACCAACAGGATGTTGTTTACAGAATGGAGGACTGGGTAACTAACAGGATGTTGTTTACAGAATGAGGGACTGGGTAACTAACAGGATGTTGTTACAGAATGGGGACTGGGTAACACGGATGTTTTTACAGAATGGAGGACTGGGTAACATGGATGTATTATAGAATGGAGGACTGGGTAACAGGAATGTTATAGAATGGAGGACTGGGTAACAGGATTTTATTATAGAATGAAGAGGACTGGGTAACAGGATGTTATTATAGAATGGAGGACTGGGTAACACAGGATGTTATTAGAGAATGGAGGACTGGGTAACACAGGATGTTTTTATAGAATGGAGGACTGGGTAACAGGATGTTGTTACAGAATGGAGGACTGAGTAACAGGATGTTATTATAGAATGGAGGACTGGTAACTAACAGGATGTTTTACAAGAATGGAGACTGGGTAACAGGATGTTTTATAGATGGAGACGGACTAACAGAGTGTTCAAATGGGGACTGGGTAACAAGATGTTATTACAGAATGGAGACGGGGTAACAGGATGTTATTACAGAATGGAGGACTGGGTAACAGGATGTTTTATAGAATGGAGGACTGGGTAACTATGATGTTTTACAGAATGGAGGACTGGGTAACAACGAGGAATGTTGTTACAGAATGGAGGACTGGTAACAGATGTTGTATTACAGAATGGAGGACTGGGTAACTAGGATGTTTATTAAGAATGGAGGACTGGGTAACAGGATGTTATTATAGAATGAGGACTGGGTAACAGGATGTTTTATAGAATGAAGGACTGGGTAACAGGATGTTATTAAGAATGGAGGACTCGGGTAACAGAATGTTATTATAGAATGGAGGACTGGTAACTAACAGGATGTTGTACAAATGGAGGACTGGGTAACTAGAGGATGTTTACAAAATGAGGACTGGGTACTAACAGGATTTGATTACAGAATGGATGACTGGGTAACTAACAGGATGTTATATAAAGAATGGAGGACTGGTAACAGGATGTTATTACAGAATGGAGGACTGGGTAACACAGGATGTTGTTACAGAATGGAGACTGGGTAACAGGATGTTATTACAGAATGGAGGACTGGGTAACACAGTAGTTGTTATAGAATGGAGGACTGGGTAACAGGATGTTGTTACAGAATGGAGGACTGGGTAACTACAGGATGTTGTTACAGAATGGAGGACTGGGTACACGGATGTTATTATAGAATGGAGGACGGGTAACAGGATGTTATTATAGAATGGAGGACTGGGTAACAGGATGTTGTTACAGAATGGAGGACTGGGTAACAGGATGTTGTTACAGAATGGAGGACTGGGTAACAGGATGTTGTTACAGAATGGAGGACTGGGTAACAGGATGTTGTTACATAATGGAGGACTGGGTAACAGGATGTTGTTACAGAATGGGGACTGGTAACAGGATGTTTTACAGAATGGAGGACTGGTGTAACAGGATGTTTTAACATAATGGAGGACTGGTAACTAACAGGATGTTGTTATTACAAATGGAGGACTGGTACTAACAGGATATTATTTAGAATGGAGGACTGGGTAACAGGATGTGTTACAGAATGGAGGACTGGGTAACAGGATGTTATTATAGAATGAGGACTGGTACTACAGGATGTGTTAACAGAATGGAGGACTGGGTAACCAGGATGTTTATTATAGAATGGAGGACTGGGTAACTAGGATGTTTATTACAGAATGGAGGACTGGGTAACAGGATGTTATTATAGAATGGAGGACTGGGTAACAGGATGTTTTACAGAATGGAGGACTGGTTAACAGGATGTTTATTAAGAATGAGGACTTGGTAACATGATGTTATATAGAATGGAGGACTGGGTAACTAAGGATGTTTTACAGAATGGAGGACTGGGTAACAGGATGTTATTACAGAATGGAGGACTGTTAACTAGGATGTTATTACAGAATGGAGGACTGGGTAACTAACAGGATTTTATAGAATGGAGGACTGGGTAACAGGATGTTTATATAGAATGGAGTGGTAACTAAGGATGTGATTACTGAATGGAGGACTGGGTTAACTAACGGATGTTTTATAGATGGAGGACTGGTAACAGATGTTATTACAGAATGAGGACCTGGGTAACAGGATGTTATTATAGAATGGAGGACTGGGTAACAGGATGTTATTATAGAATGGAGGACTGGTACTAACAGGATGTTGTTACAGAATGGAGGACTGGGTACAGGATTAAGAACTGGTAACAGGTGTTATTATAGAATGGAGGACTGGTAACAGGATGTTATATAGATGGAGACGGGTAACAGGAGTTATTAAGATGGAGGACTGGGTTAACAGGATGTTATTATAGAATGGAGGACTGGGTAACAACATGATGTTTTACAGAATGAGGACTGGGTAACAGGATGTTGTTACAGAATGGAGGACTGGGTAACAGGATGTTGTTACAGAATGGAGGACTGGGTAACAGGATGTTATTACAGAATGGAGGACTGGGTAACAGGATGTTTTATAGAATGGAGGACTGGGTAACGGAATGTTATACAGAATGGGGACTGGGTAACAGGATGTTTTACAGAATGGAGGACTGGGTAACAGGATGTTATTATAGAATGGAGGACTGGGTAACATGATGTTTTATTATAGAATGGAGGACTGGGTAACAGGATGTTATTACAGAATGGAGGACTGGGTAACAGGATGTTTTACAGAATGGAGGACGTGGGTAACTAACAGGATGTATTACAGAATGGAGGACTGGGTAACAGGATGTTTATAGAATGGAGGACTGGGTAACTAACAGGATGTGGTTATGTTATTATAGAATGGAGGACTGGGTAACAGGATGTTATTACAGAATGGAGGACTGGGTAACTAACAGGATGTATTACAGAAGGAGGACTGGGTAACAGGATGTTATTACAGAATGGGGACTGGGTAACAGGATTATTACAGAATGGAGACTGGTAACAGGATGTTATTACAGAATGGAGGACTGGGAAGCTAACAGGATGTTTATTATAGAATGGAGGACTGGGTAACATGAGTTTATTATAGAATGGAGGACTGGGTACAGGATGTTATTACAGAATGGAGGACTGGGTACTAACAGGATGTTTTACAGAATGGAGGACTGAGTAACTAACAGGATTTATTATAGAATGTAGGACTGGGTAACAGGATGTTTATTACAGAATGGAGGACTGGGTAACAGATGTTATTACAGAATGGAGGACTGGGTTAACAGGATGTTATTAATATGAATGGAGGACTGGGTAACAGGATGTTATTTCAGAATGGAGGACTGGGTAACAGGATGTTATTACAGAATGGAGGACTGGGTAACTAACAGGATGTTGTTACAGAATGGAGGACTGGGTAACTAACATGATGTTGTTACAGAATGGAGGACTGGGTAACAGGATATTTTTACAGAATGAGGATGGGTAACAGGATGTATTACTAATGAGGACTGTGTAACAGGATGTTGTTGTAGAATGGAGGACTGGGTAACAGGATGTTATTATAGAATGGAGGACTGGGTAACTAACAGGATGTTATTACAGAATGGATGACTGGGTAACAGAATGTTATTACAGAATGGAGGACTGGGTAACAGGATGTTATTACAGAATGGAGGACTGGGTAACAGGATGTTATTACAGAATGGAGGACTGGGTAACAGGATGTTATTACAGAATGGAGGAACTGGGTAACAGGATGTTATTATATAATGGAGGACTGGGTACGGATGTTATTATAGAATGGAGGACTGGGTAACAGGATGTTGTTATAGAACGGAGGCCTGGGTAACAGGATGTTATTACAGAATGGAGGAACTGGTAACAGGATGTTATTACAGAATTTTGGATAACAGACTGGTAACAGATGTTATTACAGAATGGATGACTGGGTAACAGGATGTTATTACAGAATGGAGGACTGGGTAACAGGATGTTGTTACAGAATGGAGGACTGGGTAACAGGATGTAATTATAGAATGGAGGACTGGGTAACAGGATGTTATTATAGAATGGAGGACTGGGTAACAGGATGTTTTACAGAATGGGGATGGTAACAGATTGTTATTACATAGGAGGGACTGGGTACAGGATGTTATTAACAGAATGGAGTACTGGGTAACAGGAATGTTGTTACAGAATGGAGGACTGGGTAACAGGATGTTATTACAGAATGGAGGACTGGGTAACAGGATGTTGTTACAGAATGGAGGACTGGGTAACAGGATGTTGTTACAGAATGGAGGACTGGGTAACTAACAGGATGTTATTACAGAACGGAGGACTCGGTAACAGGATGTTGTTATAGAATGGAGGACTGGGTAACTAACAGGATGTTGTTACAGAATGGAGGACTGGGTAACGGATGTTATTATAGAATGGAGGACTGGGTAACAGGATGTTATTATAGAATGGAGGACTGGTACAGGATGTTATTATAGAATGGAGGACTGGGTAACAGGATGTTATTAACAGAATGGAGGACTGGGTAACAGGATGTTGTTACAGAATGGAGACTGGTAACGATGTGTTACAGAATGGAGGACTGGGTACAGGATGTTGTTACAGTATGGAGGCTGGGTACTAAGGATGTTATCAGAATGGAGGACGGGTAACAGGAGTGTTACAGAATGGAGGACTTGGTAACAGGATGTTTGTTAAGAATGGAGGACTGGGTAACAGATGTTATATCAGAATGGAGAGGAACGGGTAACAGGATGTTTTATACAGAATGGAGGACTGGGTAACAGGATGTTATTACAGAATGGAGGACTGGGTAACTAACGGATGTGTTACAGAATGGAGGACTGGGTAACACAGGATGTTGTTACAGAATGGAGACTGGTAACTAACAGGATGTTGTACAGCATGGAGGACTGGGTAACTAACAGGCTTGTTACAGAATGGAGCTGGGTAACTAACAGGATGTTTTACAGAAATGAGGACTGGGTAACAGATGTTATTATAGATGGAGGACTGGGTAACAGATGGGTTTATAGAATGGAGGACTGGGTAACAGGATGTTTATTAATGAATGGAGGACTGGGTAACAGGATGTTATATAGAATGGAGGACTGGGTATAACAGATTTATTATAGAATGGAGGACTGGGTAACTAAGGATGTTGTTATAGAATGGAGGACTGGGTAACAGGATGTTTGTTACAATGGAGGACTGGGTAACAGGATGTTATTAATAGAATGGAGGACGGGTAACTAACAGGATGTTGTTACAGAATGTAGGACTGGGTACAGGAGTTGTTATAGACATGGAGACTGGTAACTACAGGATGTTGTTGCAGAATGGAGGACTGGGTAACTAACAGGATGTTATTACAGAATGGAGGACTGGGTAACAGGATGTTATTACAGAATGGAGGACTGGGTAACTAACAGGATGTTGTTATAGAATGGAGGACTGGGTAACTAACAGGATGTTGTTACAGAATGGAGGACTGGGTAACTAACAGGATGTTGTTACAAGAATGGAGGACTGGGTAACAGGATGTTTTGTTACAGAATGGAGATGGTAACTAACGAGGATGTTATTATAGAATGGAGGACTGGGTTAACAGGGTGTTATATAGAAATGGAGGACTGGGTAACAGGATGTTGTTATAGAATGAAGGACTGGGTAACTAACTGGATGTTATTATAGAATGGAGGACTGGGTAACAGGATGTTATTATAGAATGGAGGACTGGGTAACTAACAGGATGTTGTTACAGAATGGAGGACTGGGTAACTAACAGGATGTTGTTACAAAATGGAGGACTGGGTAACTAACAGGATGTTGTTACAAAATGGAGGACTGGGTAACTAACAGGATGTTATTATAGAATGGAGGACTGGGTAACAGGATGTTATTACAGAATGGAGGACTGGGTAACTAACAGGATGTTGTTACAGAATGGAGGACTGGGTAACAGGATGTTATTACAGAATGGAGGACTGGGTAACTAACAGTATGTTGTTATAGAATGGAGGACTGGGTAACTAACATGATGTTGTTACAGAATGGAGGACTGGGTAACTAACAGGATGTTGTTACAGAATGGAGGACTGGGTAACAGGATGTTATTATAGAATGGAGGACTGGGTAACAGGATGTTATTATAGAATGGAGGACTGGGTAACAGGATGTTTTACAGCAATGGAGGACTGGTGTAACAGGTGTTACAGAATGGAGACTGGGTAACAGGATGTCTGTTACAGAAGGAGGCTGGTAACAGATGTTATTCACATAAGGAGGACTGGTAACAGGATGTTGTTACAGAATGGAGGACTGGGTACAGGATGTTATTACATAATGGAGGACTGGGTAACAGGATGTTGTTACATAAATGGAGGACTGGGTAACTAACAGGATGTTTGTTAAGAATGGAGGACTGGGTAACTAACAGGATGTTATTACAGAATGGAGGATGGGTAACAGGATGTTGTTCAGAATGGAGGGACTGGCGTAACAGGATGTTATTATAGAATGAGGACTGGTAACAGATGTTGTTACAGAATGGAGGACTGAGTAACAGTGATGTTATTAATACGAATGGAGGACTGGGTAACAGGATGTTTTACAGAATGGAGGACTGGGTAACAGGATGTGTATTCATAGAATGGAAGGGACTGGGTAACAGGATGTTGTTACAGAATGGAGGACTGGTTAACAGGTATGTATTACAGAATGGAGGACTGGGTACAGGATGTTATTATAGAATGGAGGACTGGGTAACAGGATGTTGTTACAGAATGGGACTGGGGTAACAGGATGTTATTACAGAATGGAGGACTGGGTAACAGGATGTGTTACAAATGGAGGACTGGTAATAACAGGAATGTATTATAGAATGAGGACTGGGTAACAGGATGTTATTATAGAATGGAGGACTGTGTAACTACAGGATGTTGTTACAAATGGAGGACTGGGTAACTACAGGATGTTGTTATAGAATGGAGACTGGGTAACAGGATGTTTGTTACAGAATGGAGGACTGGGTAACAGGATGTTATTAAGAATGGAGGACTGGGTAACAGGATGTTATTATAGAATGGAGGACTGGTAACTAACAGGATGTTATTGTACAGAATGGAGAACTGGGTAACACAGGATGTTTGTTACAGAATGGAGGACTGGGTACTAACAGGATGTTGTTATAGAATGGAGGACTGGTAACAGGATGTATTGTTACAGAATGGAGGACCTGAGTACTAACAGGATGTTGTTAAAGAATGTAGGACTGGGTAACAGGATGTTATTACTAGAATGAGGACTGGTAACAAGGATGTTATTAGAATGGAGGACTGGGTAACAGGATGTTATTACAGAATGGAGGACTGGGTAACAGGATGTTATTACAGAATGGAGGACTGGGTAACAGGATGTTATTATAGAATGGAGGACTGGGTAACTAACAGGATGTTGTTACAGAATGGAGGACTGGGTAACAGGATGTTATTATAGAATGGAGAACTGGGTAACTAACAGGATATTATTATAGAATGGAGGACTGGGTAACTAACAGGATGTTGTTACAGAATGGAGGACTGGGTAACAGGATGTTATTATAGAATGGAGGACTGGGTAACTACAGGATTGTTGTTACAGAATGGAGGACTGGGTAACAGGATGTTATTATAGAATGGAGACTGGGTAACTAACAGGATGTTGTTTACAGAATGAGGACTGGTAACGTAACAGGATGGTTGTTATAGAATGGAGGACTGGGTAACAGGATGGTTATTATAGAATGGAGGACTGGGTAACTAACAGGATGTTATTACAGAATGGAGGACTGGGTTAACAGGATGTTATTATAAGAATGGAGGACTGGGTAATAACAGGATGTTGTTACAGAACGGATGACTGGGTAACAGGATGGTTATTATAGAATGGGAACTGGGTAACTAACAGGATGTTTATAGAATGGAGGATGGGTAACTACAGGATGTTGTTATAGAATGGAGGACTGGGTTAACTAACAGGATGTTATTATAGAATGGAGGACTGGTTAACTAACAGATGTTGTTACCAGAATGGAGACTGTGTAATAACTAGGATGTTGTTACAGAATGGAGACTGGGTAACATGATGTTGTTATAGAATGGAGGACTGGGTAACTAAGAGATTATTATAGAATGGAGGACTGGGTAACTAACAGTGATGTATTTAGAATGGAGGACTGGGTACAGGATGTTATTACAGAATGGAGAACTGGGTAACTTAACAGGATGTTGTTACAGAATGGAGGACTGGGTAACAGGAATGTTGTTATAGAATGTCGACTGGGTAACAGATGTTATTATAGAATGAGGACTGGGTAACAGATGTTATTATAGAATGGAGGATGGGTAACAGGATGTTATTACAGAATGGAGAACTGGGTAACTAACAGGATGTCTTACAGAATGGAGGACTGGTAACAGGATGTTGTTATAAGAAATGTAGGACTGGGTAACAGGATGTTATTACAGAATGGAGGACTGGGTAACAGATATTATTTACAGAATGGGGACTGGGTAACAGGATGTTATACAGAATGGAGGACTGTGTAACTAACAGGATGTTGTTACAGAATGGAGGTACGCGGTTAAACTAACAGATGTTGGTTATAGAAATGGAGGACTGGGTAACAGGATGTTATTATAGAATGGAGGACTGGGGTAACTAACAGGATGATATTACAGAATGGAGAACTGGGTAACAGGATGTTATTATAGAATGGAGGACTGGTAGACTAACAGGATGTATTACAGAATGGAGGACTGGTAACAGGATGTTATTACAGAATGGAGGACTGGGGTACAGGATGATTTATAGAATGGAGGGACTGGGTAACTAACAGGATGTTATTACAGAATGGAGGACTGTGGTTAAACAGGATGTTGTTACAGAATAGAGGACTGGGTAACAGGATGTTTATTACAGAATGGAGGACTGGGTAACTAAAGTGTTATTACAGAATGGAGGACTGGGTAACAGGATTTTTATATAGAATGGAGGACTGGGTAACAGGATGTTATTATAGAATGGAGGACTGGGTAACAGGATGTTATTACAGAATGGATGACTGGGTAACAGGATGTATTACAGAATGGAGGACTGGGTAACTAACAGGATGTTATTATAGAATGGAGGACTGGGTAACAGGATGTTATTATAGAGTGGAGGACTGGGTAACAGGATGTTATTACAGAATGGAGGCCTGGGTAACTAACAGGATGTTGTTACAGAATGGAGGACTGGGTAACAGGATGTTATTATAGAATGGAGGACTGGGTAACAGGATGTTATTATAGAATGGAGGACTGGGTACACGAGGATTTATTACGAATGGAGGACTGGGTAACAGGATGTTATTACAGAATGGAGGACTGGGTAACTAAAATGATGTTGTTACAGAATGGAGGACTGGGTAACTAACAGGATGTTATTACAGAATGGAGAACTGGGTAACAGGATATTATTGCAGAATGGAGGACTGGGTAACTAAAATGATGTTGTTACAGAATGGAGGACTGGGTAACTAACATGATGTTGTTACAGAATGGAGAACTGGGTAACAGGATATTTTTACAGAATGGAGGACTGGGTAACAGGATGTTATTACAGAATGGAGGACTGGGTCTAACATGATTTGTTACAGAATAGAGGACTGGTAACAACAGGATATTATTACAGAATGAGGAGACTGGGTAACAGGATGTTATTATAGAATGGAGGACTGGGTAACTACAGGATGTTATTACAGAATGGAGGTACTGGGTAACAGGATGTGTTATTACAGAAATGGAGGACTGGGTAACAGGATGTTATATAGAATGGAGGAACTGGGTAACAGGATGTTATTATAGAATGGAGGACTGGGTAACAGGATGTATTATTCAGAATGGAGAACTGGGTAACTAACAGGATATGTATTATAGAATGGAGGACTGGGTAACAGGAGTGTTATTACAGAATGGAGGACCTGGGTAACAGGATGTTATTACAGAATGGAGGACTGGGTAACAGGATGTTATTAAGAATGGAGGACTGGGTAACATATGTTATTAAGAATGGAGGACTGGGGTAAAACAGGATTTTATTATAGAATGGAGGGACTGGTAAAGATGTTATTACAGAATGGAGACTGGTAACAGGATGTTATTAGAATGGAGGCTGGGTCACATGATGATACAGAATGGAGGACTGGTAAGGTGTTATTATAGAATGGAGGACTGGGTAACACAGGATGTATTATGAGAATGGAGGACTGGGTAACAGGATGTTATTACAGAATGGAGGACTGGGTAACAGGATGTTTTAGAGATGAGGACGGGTAACAGGATGTTATTACAGAATGGAGGACTGGGTAACAGGATGTTATTACAGAATGTGAGGACTGGGTAACAGGATGTTATTATAGAATGGAGGACTGGGTAAGAGGAGTTGTTATGAATGGAGGACTGGGTAACAGGATGTATTACAGAATGGAGTGCTGGGTAACAGGATGTTATTACATAATGGAGGACTGGGTAACAGAATGTTATTATAGAATGGAGGACTGGGTAACAGGATGTTATTATAGAATGGAGGACTGGGTAACAGGATGTTATTACAGAATGGAGGACTGGGTAACTAACAGGATGATATTACAGAATGGAGGACTGGGTAACAGGATGTTATTATAGAATGGAGGACTGTGTAACTAACAGGATGTTGTTACAGAATGGAGGACTGGGTAACAGGATGTTATTACAGAACGGAGGACTGGGTAACATGATGTTATTACAGAATGGAGTACTGGGTAACTAACAGGATGTTATTACAGAATGGAGGACTGGGTAACTGACCGGATGTTTTTACAAAATGGAGGACTGGGTAACTAACAGGATGTTATTACAGAATGGAGGACTGGGTAACTAACAGGATGTTATTATAGAATGGAGGACTGGGTAACAGGATATTATTATAGAATGTAGGACTGGGTAACAGGATGTTATTACAGAATGGAGGACTGGGTAACTACAGGATGTTTTATAAGAATGGAGGACTGGGTAACTACATGATGTTGTTACGAATGGAGACTGGGTAACAGGATGTTATTATAGAATGGAGGACTGGGTAACAGGATGTTATTACAGAATGGAGGACTGGGTAACTAACAGGATGTTATTATAGAATGGAGGACTGGGTAACTAACATGATGTTGTTACAGAATGGAGGACTGGGTAACAGGATGTTATTATAGAATGGAGGACTGGGTAACAGGATGTTATACGAATGGAGGACTGGGTAACAGATGTATTATAGAATGGAGGACTGGGTAACAGGATGTTATTATAGAATGGAGGACTGGTAACAGGATGTTATTATAGAATGGAGGACTGGGTAACAGTAGGTGTATTACTAGAATGGAGGACTGGGTAACTAACAGGATGTTATTACAGAATGGAGGACTGGGTAACAGGATGTTATTATAGAATGGAGGACGGGTAACAGATGTTATTTAGAATGGAGGACTGGTACATGATGTTATTACAGAATGGAGGACTGGGTAACAGGATGTTATATAGAATGGAGGACTGGGTAACAACAGGATGTTTATTATAGAATGGAGGACTGGGTAACAGGATGTTATTACAGAATGGAGGACTGGGTAACAGGATGTTATTACAGAATGGAGGACTGGGTAACAGGATGTTATTACAGAATGGAGGACTGGGTAACTAACAGGATGTTGTTACAGAATGGAGGACTGGGTAACTAACAGGATGTTGTTATAGAATGGAGGACTGGGTAACAGGATGTTATTACAGAATGGAGGACTGGGTAACAGGATGTTATTATAGAATGGAGGACTGGGTAACTAACAGGATGTTATTATAGAATGGAGGACTGGGTAACAGGTGTTATTATAGAATGGAGGACTGGGTAACTAACAGGAGTGTTTTATTATAGAATGGAGGACTGGGTAACAGGATGTTATTATAGAATGGAGGACTGGGTAACAGGATGTAATTACAGAATGGAGGACTGGGTAACAGGATGTTATTACAGAATGGAGGACTGGGTAACAGGATGTTATTATAGAATGGAGGACTGGGTAACAGGATGTTATTACAGAATGGAGGACTGGGTAACAGGATGTTATTATAGAATGGAGGACTGGGTAACATGATGTTATTACATAATGGAGGACTGGGTAACAGGATGTTATTTATAGAATGGAGGACTGGGTAACGGATGTTATTACATAATGGAGACTGGGTAACAGGTGTTTATACAGAATGGAGGACTGGGTAACAGGATGTTATTACAGAATGGAGGACTGGGTAACAGGATGTTATTATAGAATGGAGGACTGGGTAACTAACAGGATGTTATTACAGAATGGAGGACTGGGTAACTAACAGGATGTTGTTATAGAATGGAGGACTGTGTAACTAACAGGATGTTGTTACAGAATGGAGGACTGGGTAACTAACAGGATGTTGTTATAGAATGGAGGACTGGGTAACTAACAGGATGTTGTTACAGAATGGAGGACTGGGTAACTAACAGGATGTTGTTACAGAATGGAGGACTGGGTACTAACAGGATGTTGTTACAGAATGGAGGACTGAGGTAACTAACAGGATGTTGTTACAGAATGGAGGACTGGGTACTAACAGGATGTTGTTACAGAATGGAGGACTGAGGTAACTAACAGGCAGGTCAACAGTACCTCCTACTGCCTCCACGATAAGAACCATACTGGGTGGATACTATCATCTTCTTCTCAGTGACTGCCAGCACAACAGAGTGGCAACAGCCTTTTGTTTGATATCTGTGGAATACGCTGGATGGGAAGGAAATGCGTGTGTGTGTGTGTGTGTGTGTGTGTGTGTGTGTGTGTGTGTGTGTGTGTGTGTGTGTGTGTGTGTGTGTGTGTGTGTGTGTGTGTTCATACGTTCCTGGCAGGTGCTGTGGTATTTAGAGGACAGCTGTCGCCGTGCCGGCTGGCTGCCTGGTCAACATCACCGTGGCAACAGCTGCTCGCTGACCCTGGCGTATGGGGATGTCCTCTCTCATATGGCACACACACACACACACACACACACACACACACACACACACACACACACCACTAACATACACACATACACACATACACACACTCACACACATACACACACACAAACACACACACACACACACACACACACTGACACACACACACACACACACACATACACACCCTGGTGTATAGTAGTGCATTCTCAGCTGCGTCCTATCCCTCTTTCTGGCCAGCCAACTGGGGTTCAATTTTACCCCTTCGATGTTGTCTCTAAACCTTCTGAGGATTAAACTGCTGACAAACGGAGCTATTAACATCTTTACAGTTCCACAACATATCTTAACAGTTCTAGAACCCATCTTTATAGTTCCACAACCTCTTAACAGTTCTAGAACCCATCTTTATAGTTCCACAGCCTCTTAACAGTTCTAGAACCCATCTTTACAGTTCCACAACATATATTAATAGTTCTAGAACCCATCTTTACAGTTCCACAACATATCTTAACAGTTCTAGAACCCATCTTTATAGTTCCACAGCCTCTTAACAGTTCTAGAACCCATCTTTACAGTTCCACAACCTCCTAACAGTTCTAGAACCCATCGTTATAGTTCCACAACCTCTTAACAGTTCTAGAACCCATCTTTACAGTTCCACAACATATCTTAACAGTTCTAGAACCCATCTTCACAGTTCCACAACCTCTTAACAGTTCTAGAACCCATCTTTACAGTTCCACAACCTCCTAACAGTTCTAGAACCCATCTTTATAGTTCCACAACCTCTTAACAGCTCTAGAACCCATCTTTACAGTTCCACAACATATCTTAACAGTTCTAGAACCCATCTTTACAGTTCCACAACCTCTTAACAGTTCTAGAACCCATCTTTACAGTTCCACAACCCCCTAACAGTTCTAGAACCCATCTTTATAGTTCCACAACCTCTTAACAGTTCTTGAACCCATCGTTATAGTTCCACAACCTCTTAACAGTTCTAGAACCCATCGTTATAGTTCCACAACCTCTTAACAGTTCTAGAACCCATCGTTATAGTTCCACAACCTCTTAACAGCTCTAGAACCCATCTTTACAGTTCCACAGCCTCTTAACAGTTCTAGAACCCATCTTTATAGTTCCACAACATATCTTAACAGTTCTAGAACCCATCTTTACAGTTCCACAACATATCTTAACAGTTCTAGAACCCATCTTTACAGTTCCACAACATATCTTAACAGTTCTAGAACCCATCTTTATAGTTCCACAACCTCTTAACAGTTCTAGAACACATCTTTACAGTTCCACAACATATCTTAACAGTTCTAGAACCCATCTTTACAGTTCCACAACCTCTTAACAGCTCTAGAACCCATCTTTATAGTTCCACAACCTCTTAACAGTTCTAGAACCCATCTTTACAGTTCCACAACATATATTAATAGTTCTAGAACCCATCTTTACAGTTCCACAACCTCCTAACAGTTCTAGAACCCATCTTTACCGTTCCACAACCTCTTAACAGTTCTAGAACCCATCTTTACAGTTCCACAACATATATTAATAGTTCTAGAACCCATCTTTACAGTTCCACAACATATCTTAACAGTTCTTGAACCCACCTTTATAGTTCCACAACCTCTTAACAGTTCTAGAACCCATCTTTACAGTTCCACAACATATATTAATAGTTCTAGAACCCATCTTTACAGTTCCACAACATATCTTAACAGTTCTAGAACCCATCTTTATAGTTCCACAGCCTCTTAACAGTTCTATAACCCATCTTTACAGTTCCACAACATATATTAATAGTTCTAGAACCCATCTTTACAGTTCCACAACATATCTTAACAGTTCTTGAACCCACCTTTATAGTTCCACAACCTCTTAACAGTTCTAGAACCCATCTTTACAGTTCCACAACATATATTAATAGTTCTAGAACCCATCTTTACAGTTCCACAACATATCTTAACAGTTCTAGAACCCATCTTTATAGTTCCACAGCCTCTTAACAGTTCTAGAACCCATCTTTACAGTTCCACAACATATATTAATAGTTCTAGAACCCATCTTTACAGTTCCACAACATATCTTAACAGTTCTAGAACCCATCTTTATAGTTCCACAGCCTCTTAACAGTTCTAGAACCCATCTTTACAGTTCCACAACCTCCTAACAGTTCTAGAACCCATCGTTATAGTTCCACAACCTCTTAACAGTTCTAGAACCCATCTTTACAGTTCCACAACATATCTTAACAGTTCTAGAACCCATCTTCACAGTTCCACAACCTCTTAACAGTTCTAGAACCCATCTTTACAGTTCCACAACCTCCTAACAGTTCTAGAACCCATCTTTATAGTTCCACAACCTCTTAACAGCTCTAGAACCCATCTTTACAGTTCCACAACATATCTTAACAGTTCTAGAACCCATCTTTACAGTTCCACAACCTCTTAACAGTTCTAGAACCCATCTTTACAGTTCCACAACCCCCTAACAGTTCTAGAACCCATCTTTATAGTTCCACAACCTCTTAACAGTTCTTGAACCCATCGTTATAGTTCCACAACCTCTTAACAGTTCTAGAACCCATCGTTATAGTTCCACAACCTCTTAACAGTTCTAGAACCCATCGTTATAGTTCCACAACCTCTTAACAGCTCTAGAACCCATCTTTACAGTTCCACAGCCTCTTAACAGTTCTAGAACCCATCTTTATAGTTCCACAACATATCTTAACAGTTCTAGAACCCATCTTTACAGTTCCACAACATATCTTAACAGTTCTAGAACCCATCTTTACAGTTCCACAACATATCTTAACAGTTCTAGAACCCATCTTTATAGTTCCACAACCTCTTAACAGTTCTAGAACACATCTTTACAGTTCCACAACATATCTTAACAGTTCTAGAACCCATCTTTACAGTTCCACAACCTCTTAACAGCTCTAGAACCCATCTTTATAGTTCCACAACCTCTTAACAGTTCTAGAACCCATCTTTACAGTTCCACAACATATATTAATAGTTCTAGAACCCATCTTTACAGTTCCACAACCTCCTAACAGTTCTAGAACCCATCTTTACCGTTCCACAACCTCTTAACAGTTCTAGAACCCATCTTTACAGTTCCACAACATATATTAATAGTTCTAGAACCCATCTTTACAGTTCCACAACATATCTTAACAGTTCTTGAACCCATCTTTATAGTTCCACAACCTCTTAACAGCTCTAGAACCCATCGTTATAGTTCCACAACCTCTTAACAGTTCTTGAACCCATCTTTATAGTTCCACAACCTCTTAACAGTTCTAGAACCCATCTTTACAGTTCCACAACCTCTTAACAGTTCTAGAACCCATCTTTATAGTTCCACAACCTCTTAACAGTTCTAGAACCCATCTTTATAGTTCCACAACCTCTTAATAGTCCTAGAACCCATCTTTATAGTTCCACAACCTCTTAATAGTTCTAGAACCCATCTTTACAGTTCCACAACCTCTTAATAGTTCTAGAGCCCATCTTTACAGTTCCACAACCTCTTAATAGTTCTAGAACCAATCTTTATAGTTCCACAACCTCTTAATAGTTCTAGAGCCCATCTTTATAGTTCCACAACCTCTTAATAGTTCTAGAACCCATCTTCACAGTTCTAGAACACATCTTAATAGTTCTAGAGCCCATCTTTATAGTTCTAGATCCCATCTTTATAGTTCCACAACCTCTTAATAGTTCTAGAACCCATCTTTATAGTTCCACAACCTCTTAATAGTTCTAGAACCCATCTTTACAGTTCTAGAACACATCTTTATAGTTCCACAACCTCTTAATAGTTCTAGAACCCATCTTTATAGTTCCACAACCTCTTAATAGTTCTAGAACACATCTTTATAGTTCCACAACCTCTTAATAGTTCTAGAACCCATCTTTACAGTTCTAGAACACATCTTTAGGATTCCAGAACCCACTGTGCCTGTTTCACACAGCTGAAATTCCTTACTAGCTCTCCTATTGTGTTTGGAGTTGAAGTTTTTTCTAAAGATTTAACCGATATTAGGATGATTTGATACGTTGTGTTGCTGCTGTTGCTTTTCTTTGCCTC
>NW_024058719.1:187500-205000 GCF_016432855.1 Salvelinus namaycush
CTTCTTCTCTGTTCCACTATTACTATAAGTAGTGAAAGGGAGTCACATCTCTCTTCTCGTTTCTTCTTCTCTGTTCCACTATTACTATAAGTAGTGAAAGGGAGTCACATCTCTCTTCTCGTTTCTTCTTCTCTGTTCCACTATTACTATAAGTAGTGAAAGGGAGTCACATCTCTCTTCTCGTTTCTTCTTCTCTGTTCCACTATTACTATAAGTAGTGAAAGGGAGTCACATCTCTCTTCTCATATCTTCTTCTCTGTTCCACTATTGAGTTTGAGTTTATTTTTACAGGGACAGTGCACATTAATCAACGTTTCAGTAAAAGTGCCGGTTTTAGCCAGCCGGCTAATTTTCAACCGCAGTCCCTACGGTTCAACCGCAGTCCCTACGGTTCAACCGCAGTCCCTACGGTCCCTCTATATAGTATTACTATAAGTAGTCAAAGGGAGTCACATCTCTCTTCTCATTTCTTCTTCTCTGTTCCACTATTACTATAAGTAGTGAAAGGGAGTCACATCTCTCTTTTCGTTTCTTCTTCTCTGTTCCACTATTACTAGAAGTATGAGTTATAGTTCTTCACTCTTCTTCTGACCCCAGAACCTCCGGTGCCCATCGCTCCCCCGCAGCTGACAGCGGTCGGCGCCACCTACATGTGGATCCAACTCAACGCTAACTCTATCAACGGAGACGGGCCAATCATCGACCGAGAGGTATTTCTATTTACTGACGGTTTATTGGTAGAAAACACATTGGCCACATCCCAGAATGCACCTTCATTCTCTATATAGTGTACAACTCCAATATGTCTGCTGTTAAACGTAGTGGCACTATATGGAGTGCCATAAGCGATCATCTGATGTGTTGTTCCACAACAGTGTGTTTATAGCAATGGTTTCCAATCCTGGTCCTGGAGGAACCATACGGGGCGCCATCTTGTTTTTCTGTTTTGCATGATTCCATTGATCAAATACTTGATGATGAGTGAATGAGTTAAATCAAAGTGTATTAGTGCCAGGGTGGTAATAACTAGGACTGTAAACCTCTTTGTGTCCCCAGGACCTGGATTCAGTAGCCTTGGTGTTACGGTAACTAACTTCCAACCCTTTAACCCAGGTGGAGTACCGTACCGTGTCAGGGACCATGTATGACCTGCAGCCAGTGGACAAGACCACTCATAAGATAGGTCACCTGACCCCAGACACAGACTATGAGATCAGTGTGCTGTTGACCAGGCCCCTGGATGGAGGGACTGGGGCCCCCGGGCCTCCTCTCAGGGCCAGGACCAAGTGTGCTGGTGAGTCCTGAAGAAAGTTATATACTAAACACACACACCCATAATCCATTACCTCGTAACCCATAACCTTTAACCCTTAACCCATACCCCGTAACCCATAACCCGTAACCTTTAACCCTTAACCCATACCCCATAACCCGTAACCCATAACCTTTAACCCTTAACCCATACCCCGTAACCCGTAACCTGTAACCTTTAACCCTTAACCCATACCCCATAACCCGTAACCCATAACCTTTAACCCTTAACCCATACCCCGTAACCCATAACCCGTAACCTTTAACCCTTAACCGATACCCCATAACCCGTAACCTGTAACCTTTAACCCTTAACCCATACCCCGTAACCCATACCCCGTACCCCGTAACCCATACCCCGTAACCCATACCCCATACCCCGTAATCCATACCCCGTAACCCATACCCCATACCCCGTAATCCATACCCCGTAACCCATACCCCATACCCCGTAACCCATACCCCGTAACCCATACCCCGTACCCCATACCCCGTAACCCATACCCCATACCCCGTAATCCATACCCCATAACCCGTTTCCCATACCCCGTACCCCATACCCCATAACCCATACCCCGCAATCCATACCCCGTACCCCATACCCCGTAACCCATACCCCATACCCCGTACCCCGTAACCCATACCCCGTAACCCATACCCCGTAACCCATACCCCGTAACCCATACCCCGTAACCCATACCCCGTACCCCATACCCCGTACCCCATACCCCGTAACCCATACCCCGTAACCCATACCCCGTAACCCATACCCCGTAACCCATACCCCGTAACCCGTAACCCATACCCCGCACCCCATACCCCAAAACCCATACCCCGTAACCCATACCCTTTCCCCCGTAACCCATACCCCGTACCCCGTACCCCATACCCCGTACCCCATAACACCACTCAAGGTCAGAACCAAGTATGATGTTGAGTCCTACCTTACGCAGCTACTTAAATAGAGAAGGTGGTGCCGTTTTGAATTGAGATCTCTGCTTGGTAACTTTCTCCTAAAACCCAAAACAACGCTGGACTTGTATTTTACAATGTCAGGTTTGAAGGAGGTCATCTCCATCATTTAATGACTCTTACTTTTAACCAAGAGTTCTGTTGTTGTTTGTGTATCGGGTTGACGTTATGACGGCTGTCTGTTGTCAATCAGAGTGTCTACTTCAACAGCAACAGATAACGTACCAACACAACAGCATCTGGTGTTATGGGTACTAACATTGTCACTTTAACGCAGGCATTAGCAGGGACGCCGTATCTGTACATAAACAGTACGAAGACCCTTAATGATACAAATTGCCCTTCTCACCACATTAACCCGCTAAATACTCTATGCATACCTTACTAGCAGAACACAAGCCTGCTGCCCCGATGACACTTTACACGGAGACCTGGTCAAAAGTAGTGCACTATGTAGGGAATAGGGTGCCATTTGGGACACAACTCCAGCTCTACTTAGAGTAGGAAACAAATCCACAGCCTCAGCACTTTCTAATTCTATTTCCTGTCCAGAGAAGTGAAGTGCTGATGGAAATGAGATTTTCCTCCCTCCCGGCTGTCTGTCGTAACCAGGGCCGTAACCAAGGCCCTGACCCCCTGGTGAAGGTCGTTTTCCTGCTTCTCATTTTGGGGCTGTGTGATAGGCTGATGGGGATGGATGGTCGCTACCTGGTTAGCCTTCATAGCGGGGCCTGGCGCTGTCTCTCTCTCTCTGTCTCTCTCTCTCTCTGTCTCTCTCTCGCTCTGTCTCTTTCTCTCGCTCTCTCTCTCTTTCCTCTCTCTCTCTGTCTCTCTCTGTCTCTCTCTGTCTCTCTCTGTCTCTCTCTCTGTCTCTGTCTCTCTGTCTCTGTCTCTCAATTCAATTAAATTCAATTAAATTCGCTTTATTGGCATGATGTAACAATGTACATATTGCCAAAGCTTATTTTGGATATTTACAATATAAAAATTAAAATGAGAATCAAAATTGTCAATGGGACAACAGTAACAACAATAACCAAGGGTCAAAATAACCATACATTCAACAATAACAATAAGCATAGAGTAGAGTACATGTGCAGGTTGATTGGTCTGTCAGACACTGTCCCTCAACTTATGGCAGGCAGCAATGTAGTGCGCTGCCAACCCACAGCTCTCTGCGTCCTCCCCCAACAGGACGGGTAGCCTATTCTCATCAGAGAGGGCTCTGGAACCTTCAATAAGGGTTTCAAATTTGGGAAAATGACACTCTCTAATTGTTTTATATTTTGGACATTTTGTCAGGAAATGCAGCTCCGTCTCTCTCTCTCTGTCTCTCTCTCTCTGTCTCTCTCTCTGTCTGTCTGTCTGTCTGTCTGTCTGTCTCTCTCTCTCTCTGTCTGTCTGTCTGTCTCTCTCTCTCTCTGTCTCTCTCCTCTCTCTCTCTCTCTCTCTCACATACACCCAGACACACACACCCTCTCCCCCTCCATCCCTCCATCCCACCCTCCTGCCCTCCCTCCCTCTCCCCCTCCCTCCCACCCTCCCTCCCGCCCCCCCCTCCCGCCCTCCCTCCCATCACCCTCTCCCCCTCATTCCCTCCCCCCCTCCATCCCACCATCCTCTCCCTCTCTCCCCCAGTCAAAGGAGATTGATGTTTGAGGAAGCGCCTCTTGATCTTGTCTGGTTGTCTGCTGGTCGTTCACACACACACACACACACACACACACACACACACACACACACACACACACACACACACACACACACACACACACACACACACACACACACACACACACACACACACACACACACACTGACAGTCCGGCCTCACAGAGCACCTAATTGAACGGTTAGGGCTCAGAGGGCAGCTCTATACATCACTGTTCTTATAGACGGACACACACACACACACACACACACACACACACACACACACACACACACACACACACACACACACACACACACACACACACACACACACACACACACACACACACACACACACACACACACACACTCCCAGGGCAGCTCTATAGATCACTGTTGTAATAGACAGATCCATAGTCTCTCTCTGCACTGCGGCTGGAGAAGAAGGTTTTAATAGAAACGTGTGGGACAGGGCTGTGCTTTATAGCCGTGTGTGTGTGTGTGTGTGTGTGTGTGTGTGTGTGTGTGTGTGTGTGTGTGTGTGTGTGTGTGTGTGTGTGTGTGTGTGTGTGTGTGTGTGTGTGTGTGTGTGTGTGTGTGTCTGTAATTTACAGCGCCGCGTCTGTCCGATGTTTGTTATTATTTATAGTCATTGCTACTCGGTCACATTATGAATTGAGTAATATTTCCATTGACAAATATACACGTTAAATCTTTAGAAAATTGGGGAAATTATTATGGGAGGTTGAATGGGAGGTTGAATGGGAGGATGAATGGGAGGATGAATGGGAGGATGAATGGGAGGATGAATGGGAGGCTGAATGGGAGGTTGAATGGGAGATTGAATGGGAGGTTGAATGGGAGGTTGAATGGGAGGGTGAATGGGAGGATGAATGGGAGGATGAATGAGTGGGAGGATGAATGGGATGTTGAATAGGAGGATGAATGAATAGGAGGTTGAATGGGATGTTGAATAGGAGGATGAATGGGAGGATGAATGGGAGGATGAATGGGAGGATGAATGAGTGGGAGGATGAATGAGTGGGAGGATGAATGAATGGGAGGATGAATGAATGGGAGGATGAATGGGAGGACGAATGGGAGGTTGAATGGGAGGCTGAATGGGAGGATGAATGGGAGGATGAATGGGAGGATGAATGAATGGGAGGATGAATGGGAGGATGAATGAGTGGGAGGATGAATGAATGGGAGGATGAATGGGAGGTTGAATGAATGTGAGGATGAATGGGAGGATGAATGAGTGGGAGGATGAATGAATGGGAGGATGAATGAGTGGGAGGATGAATGAATGGGAGGATGAATGGGAGATTGAATGGGGTGATGCATGGGATTTTGAATGGGAGGTTGAATAGGAGTGTGAATGGGAGGAGGATGAATGGGAGGATGAATGAATGGGAGGATGAATGAATGGGAGGACGAATGGGAGGTTGAATGGGAGGCTGAATGGGAGGATGAATGGGAGGCTGAATGGGAGGCTGAATGGGAGGTTGAATGGGAGATTGAATGGGAGGTTGAATGAATGGGAGGATGAATGGGAGATTGAATGGGAGGTTGAATGGGAGGATGAATGGGAGGATGAATGAATGGGAGGATGAATGGGAGATTGAATGGGAGGTTGAATGGGAGGATGAATGAATGGGAGGATGAATGGGAGGATGAATGGGAGGATGAATGGGAGGACGAATGGGAGGATGAATGGGAGGATGAATGGGAGGATGAATGGGAGGATGAATGGGAGGATGAATGGGAGGTTGAATGGGAGGACGAATGGGAGGATGAATGGGAGGATGAATGGGAGGACGAATGGGAGGATCCCCTTGAAAGTTGACATTTTTCTTCTCAAAGACGTTTTTTTTATATATTCTTTGTGGACTTTTTTCCCATCGTTATGTAACTCAAGTGGGTTGTACAGTAATTCTGACAACTGGGAGCTCTTTATTTGTGTGTAGATCTCTGTGTGCTTTTGTTCTGCCTTTCAATATAGAAACATTCATTACCTATCCTCTGACGTCATGACACACGCTATAGAACAGTGTTTTCCCCTCTGACATCATGACACACGCTATAGAACAGTGTTTTCCCTCTGACATCATGACACACGCTATAGAACAGTGTTTTCCCTCTGACATCATGACACACGCTATAGAACAGTGTTTTCCATCTGACATCATGACACACGCTATAGAACAGTGTTTTCCCTCTGACATCATGACACACGCTATAGAACAGTGTTTTCCCCCTGACATCATGACACACGCTATAGAACAGTGTTTTCCCTCTGACATCATGACACACGCTATAGAACAGTGTTTTCCCTCTGACATCATGACACACGCTATAGAACAGTGTTTTCCCCCTGACATCATGACACACGCTATAGAACAGTGTTTTCCCCCTGACATCATGACACACGCTATAGAACAGTGTTTTCCCTCTGACATCATGACACACGCTATAGAACAGTGTTTTCCCTCTGACATCATGACACACGCTATAGAACAGTGTTTTCCCTCTGACATCATGACACACGCTATAGAACAGTGTTTTCCCTCTGACATCATGACACACGCTTTATAACAGTGTTTTCCCCCTGACATCATGACACACGCTATAGAACAGTGTTTTCCCCCTGACATCATGACACACGCTATAGAACAGTGTTTTCCCTCTGACATCATGACACACGCTATAGAACAGTGTTTTCCCTCTGACATCATGACACACGCTATAGAACAGTGTTTTCCCTCTGACATCATGACACACGCTATAGAACAGTGTTTTCCCTCTGACATCATGACACACGCTATAGAACAGTGTTTTCCCTCTGACATCATGACACACGCTATAGAACAGTGTTTTCCCTCTGACATCATGACACACGCTATAGAACAGTGTTTTCCCTCTGACATCATGACACACACTATAGAACAGTGTTTTCCCTCTGACATCATGACACACGCTATAGAACAGTGTTTTCCCTCTGACATCATGACACACGCTATAGAACAGTGTTTTCCCTCTGACATCATGACATACGCTATAGAACAGTGTTTTCCCTCTGACATCATGACACACGCTATAGAACAGTGTTTTCCATCTGACATCATGACACACGCTATAGAACAGTGTTTTCCATCTGACATCATGACACACGCTATAGAACAGTGTTTTCCCCCTGACATCATGACACGCTATAGAACAGTGTTTTCCCTCTGACATCATGACACACGCTATAGAACAGTGTTTTCCATCTGACATCATGACACACGCTATAGAACAGTGTTTTCCCTCTGACATCATGACACACGCTATAGAACAGTGTTTTCCCTCTGACATCATGACACACGCTATAGAACAGTGTTTTCCCTCTGACATCATGACACACGCTATAGAACAGTGTTTTCCATCTGACATCATGACACACGCTATAGAACAGTGTTTTCCCTCTGACATCATGACACACGCTATAGAACAGTGTTTTCCCTCTGACATCATGACACACGCTATAGAACAGTGTTTTCCCTCTGACATCATGACACACGCTATAGAACAGTGTTTTCCCTCTGACATCATGACACACGCTATAGAACAGTGTTTTCCCTCTGACATCATGACACACGCTATAGAACAGTGTTTTCCCTCTGACATCATGACACACGCTATAGAACAATGTTAACCCTCTGACATCATGACACACGCTATAGAACAGTGTTTTCCCTCTGACATCATGACACACGCTATAGAACAGTGTTTTCCCTCTGACATCATGACACACGCTATAGAACAGTGTTTTCCCCCTGACATCATGACACACGCTATAGAACAGTGTTTTCCCTCTGACATCATGACACACGCTATAGAACAGTGTTTTCCCTCTGACATCATGACACACGCTATAGAACAGTGTTTTCCCCCTGACATCATGACACACGCTATAGAACAGTGTTTTCCCCCTGACATCATGACACACGCTATAGAACAGTGTTTTCCCTCTGACATCATGACACACGCTATAGAACAGTGTTTTCCCTCTGACATCATGACACACGCTATAGAACAGTGTTTTCCCTCTGACATCATGACACACGCTATAGAACAGTGTTTTCCATCTGACATCATGACACACGCTATAGAACAGTGTTTTCCCTCTGACATCATGACACACGCTATAGAACAGTGTTTTCCTCTGACATCATGACACACGCTATAGAACAGTGTTTTCCCCCTGACATCATGACACACGCTATAGAACAGTGTTTTCCCTCTGACATCATGACACACGCTATAGAACAGTGTTTTCCATCTGACATCATGACACACGCTATAGAACAGTGTTTTCCCTCTGACATCATGACACACGCTATAGAACAGTGTTTTCCCTCTGACATCATGACACACGCTATAGAACAGTGTTTTCCCTCTGACATCATGACACACGCTATAGAACAGTGTTTTCCCCCTGACATCATGACACACGCTATAGAACAGTGTTTTCCCTCTGACATCATGACACACGCTATAGAACAGTGTTTTCCCTCTGACATCATGACACACGCTATAGAACAGTGTTTTCCCTCTGACATCATGACACACGCTATAGAACAGTGTTTTCCCTCTGACATCATGACACACGCTATAGAACAGTGTTTTCCCTCTGACATCATGACACACGCTATAGAACAGTGTTTTCCCCCTGACATCATGACACACGCTATAGAACAGTGTTTTCCATCTGACATCATGACACACGCTATAGAACAGTGTTTTCCCTCTGACATCATGACACGCTATAGAACAGTGTTTTCCCTCTGACATCATGACACACACTATAGAACAGTGTTTTCCCTCTGACATCATGACACACGCTATAGAACAGTGTTTTCCCTCTGACATCATGACACGCTATAGAACAGTGTTTTCCCTCTGACATCATGACACACGCTATAGAACAGTGTTTTCCCTCTGACATCATGACACACGCTATAGAACAGTGTTTTCCCTCTGACATCATGACACACGCTATAGAACAGTGTTTTCCCCCTACTGCAGCCGTGGGCCAGACAGTGAGATGTTTTCCCTACTGCAGCCGTGGGCCAGACAGTGAGATGTTTCCCCTACTGCAGCCGTGGGCCAGACAGTGAGCTGTTTCCCCTACTGCAGCCGTGGTCCAGACAGTGAGATGTTTTCCCTACTGCAGCCGTGGGCCAGACAGTGAGCTGTTTCCCCTACTGCAGCCGTGGGCCAGACAGTGAGATGTTTCCCCTACTGCAGCCGTGGGCCAGACAGTGAGATGTTTCCCCTACTGCAGCTGTGGGCCAGACAGTGAGATGTTTCCCCTACTGCAGCCGTGGGCCAGACAGTGAGATGTTTCCTCTACTGCAGCCATGCGGCAGACAGTGAGATGTTTTCCCTACTAGAGCCGTGGGCCAGACAGTGGGATGTGTCCCCTACTGCAGCCGTGGGCCAGACAGTGAGATGTTTCCCCTACTGCAGCCGTGGGCCAGACAGTGAGATGTTACCCCTACTGCAGCCGTGGACCAGACAGTGAGATGTTTCCCCTACTGCAGCTGTGGGCCAGACAGTGAGATGTTACCCCTACTGCAGCTGTGGGCCAGACAGTGAGATGTTACCTCTACTGCAGCTGTGGGCCAGACAGTGAGCTATTTCGTCTACTGCAGCTGTGGGCCAGACAGTGAGATGTTCCCCCTACTGCAGCCGTGGGCCAGACAGTGAGATGTTTCCCCTACTGCAGCCGTGGGCCAGACAGTAAGATGTTTTCCCCTACTGCAGCTGTGGGCCAGACAGAGAGATGTTTCCCCTACTGCAGCTGTGGGCCAGACAGTGAGATGTTTCCTCTACTGCAGCCGTGGGCCAGACAGTGAGATGTTTCCCCTACTGCAGCCGTGGGCCAGACAGTGAGATGTTTCCTCTACTGCAGCTGTGGGCCAGACAGTGAGATGTTGCCCCTACTGCAGCCGTGGGCCAGACAGTGAGATGTTTCCTCTACTGCAGCCGTGGGCCAGACAGTGAGATGTTTCCCCTACTGCAGCCGTGGGCCAGACAGTGAGATGTTTCCCCCTACTGCAGCCGTGGGCCAGACAGTGAGATGTTTCCCCCTACTGCAGCCGTGGGCCAGACAGTGAGATGTTTCCCCCTACTGCAGACTCGATCTTTACAGGAATCCTACCCTCAGAAGCCTGGTCATACAATCCCCAAAACATGTCAGCAGTCAACTTTCCAAGATTAAAGCACTTGCGCTAGAGCAAAACCTTGCCTTTAACCATCATATCGGCAAGTACAGGAGTATCTTTTGGGCTCCCGAGTGGCGCAGCGGTCTTAGGCACTACATGTCAGTGCTAGAGGCGTCACTACAGACCCCGATTCGATTCCAGGCTGTATCACAACCGGCCGTGATTGAGAGTCCACATAGGGCGGCACACAATTGGCCCCAGCGTCGTCCGGGTTTGGTCTCGGGGGGTATTTCTTCATTGTAAATAAGAATTTGTTCTTTAACTGGCTAGTTAAATAATTACAATTAAAATACTGATTTTAGTTAGCCCTGTACAACAGCACCAATGGGTCCATGTTCTAGCTGCTACACTTCTAACCACACCAGTTCCATCTAGCAAATGTATTTTTATAAAGCCCTTTTTTTTTTACATCGGCAGTTGTCACAAAGGGCTTTACAGTTACCCCCGGGGTCCTATCCCCCATTTAGTGTTTCACTGAACTGATTTAAAATGGAAAAAGTCTTAAAGCTGATCTGCCGCTGCTAGACGTGCACCTGTGTGAAGTCGGTTTACTACACGAATCCATCCCGCTAAGTGCACTTACCTACTGGCCCTCCCATCAGGTGGTGGGCAGGTATAGCAGGGGGTAATGCATTATGGGATTGACAGACGGGCTTACACAGGAAACAGTCTTTTCCAACCACTCTAGGGAAGCAAAGGAGTGTAAAACGTCCCTATAGTTTATCCCTTTTTTTTAATTTGAACCTTTATATAACTAGGCAAGTCGGTTAAGAACAAATTATTATTTACCGTGACGGGCCTACACCGGCCAAACCCGGACGATGCTGGGGACAATTATTCGCCGCCCTATGGGACTCCCAATCACGGCCGGTTGTGATACAGCCTGGATTCGAACCAGGGTCTGTGGTGACTCCTCTGAACATGTGTTACAACTTTCTCCTCGGGGTGTTTTCTGTCTGTGGTAACTATGACCTTTACCCCCTGACTCACTCATCGACTGGCAAGTCACACCAGTGCTGGTCTGTACGAGGGGAAGGTTTGGTTCTGTTCTCTCAGAATCAGAGGTGTGCACTGTGAACATGTTGAAGGATTGGTTCTAATCTGTCAGAATCAGAGATGTGTCCTGTGAACATGTTAAAGGATTGGTTCTGTTCTGTCAGAATCAGAGATGTGTCCTGTGAACATGTTGAATGATTGGTTCTGTTCTGTCAGAATCAGAGATGTGTCCTGTGAACATGTTGAAGGATTGGTTCTGTTCTGTCAGAATCAGAGATGTGCACTGTGAACATGTTGAAGGATTGGTTCTGTTCTGTCAGAATCAGAGATGTGCACTGTGAACATGTTGAAGGATTGGTTCTGTTCTCTCAGAATCAGAGATGTGCACTGTGAACATGTTGAAGGATTGGTTCTGTTCTCTCAGAATCAGCTTGGGCTGAGTGGTTAACTCTAGTTGAAGAACATACAGAGGACATGGGTCGGGTACATGGTTGCTCGTGGTCTCGTGATGGATAGCCCTGCCCTACGACATAATCAGTGTCAACCCTCGGCCCAAAAGGGAATTTAGACTTGGTTAAGGCATTGTTACTCCTGCGGTTCACACCCCGCTCGTGACACACACACACACAGACTCCAGTGAGTCTCTACCCTCCCTCTGCCCTCCAATGACCCTCACTACCCATCTGTTGACTGTATCTAAACCGACCTACATGACTGACCTCTGTTGACTGTATCTAAACCGACCTACATGACTGACCTCTGTTGACTGTATCTAAACCGACCCCTACATGACTGACCTCTGTTGACTGTATCTAAACCGACCTACATGACTGACCTCTGTTGACTGTATCTAAACCGACCTACATGACTGACCTCTGTTGACTGTATCTAAACCGACCTACATGACTGACCTCTGTTGACTGTATCTAAACCGACCTACATGACTGACCTCTGTTGACTGTATCTAAACCGACCTACATGACTGACCTCTGTTGACTGTATCTAAACCGACCTACATGACTGACCTCTGTTGACTGTATCTAAACCGACCTACATGACTGACCTCTGTTGACTGTATCTAAACCGACCTACATGACTGACCTCGGTTGACTGTATCTAAACCGACCTACATGACTGACCTCTGTTGACTGTATCTAAACCGACCTACATGACTGACCTCTGTTGACTGTATCTAAACCGACCTACATGACTGACCTCTGTTGACTGTATCTAAACCGACCTACATGACTGACCTCTGTTGACTGTATCTAAACCGACCTACATGACTGACCTCTGTTGACTGTATCTAAACCGACCTACATGACTGACCTCTGTTGACTGTGTCTAAACCGACCTACATGACTGACCTCGGTTGACTGTATCTAAACCGACCTACATGACTGACCTCTGTTGACTGTATCTAAACCGACCTACATGACTGACCTCTGTTGACTGTATCTAAACCGACCTACATGACTGACCTCTGTTGACTGTATCTAAACCGACCTACATGACTGACCTCTGTTGACTGTATCTAAACCGACCTACATGACTGACCTCTGTTGACTGTATCTAAACCGACCTACATGACTGACCTCTGTTGACTGTATCTAAACCGACCTACATGACTGACCTCTGTTGACTGTATCTAAACCGACCTACATGACTGACCTCTGTTGACTGTATCTAAACCGACCTACATGACTGACCTCTGTTGACTGTATCTAAACCGACCTACATGACTGACCTCTGTTGACTGTATCTAAACCGACCCCTACATGACTTCCATTTTGTTTTACCTTGCCAACCCCAAGCCTCCATCTCTGAATCCACTCCATCTGCCCTGGCCGACTACGCCACATGGCAGTGTAGTCTCATCCTGTATGGTTTCATATTACATTTCTGGTTGGCTGTATGATGCTATTTAAAACAGGGGAAGGGGAGGCGCTAACCACAATGAGTGTAATGCTGATTCCGTCCCTCCAGTATATTTTCAGTTCCTCCTGGAACCTCTGACCCAGAGAGAATCCAGATACACTGAGGGACCTCTGACTCAGAGAGAAGGAGCAGATACACTGAGGGACCTCTGACTCAGAGAGAAGGAGCAGATACACTGAGGGACCTCTGACTCAGAGAGAAGGAGCAGATACACTGACGGACCTCTGACTCAGAGAGAAGGAGCAGATACACTGAGGGACCTCTGACTCAGAGAGAAGGAGCAGATACACTGAGGGACCTCTGACTCAGAGAGAAGGAGCAGATACACTGAGGGACCTCTGACTCAGAGAGAAGGAGCAGATACACTGACGGACCTCTGACTCAGAGAGAAGGAGCAGATACACTGACGGACCTCTGACTCAGAGAGAAGGAGCAGATACACTGACGGACCTCTGACTCAGAGAGAAGGAGCAGATACACTGACGGACCTCTGACTCAGAGAGAAGGAGCAGATACACTGACGGACCTCTGACTCAGAGAGAAGGAGCAGATACACTGAGGGACCTCTGACTCAGAGAGAAGGAGCAGATACACTGACGGACCTCTGACTCAGAGAGAAGGAGCAGATAAACTGACAGACCTCTGACTCAGAGAGAATCCAGATAAACTGACAGACCTCTGACTCAGAGAGAAGGAGCAGATACACTGAGGGACCTCTGACTCAGAGAGAAGGAGCAGATACACTGACAGACCTCTGACTCAGAGAGAAGGAGCAGATACACTGAGGGACCTCTGACTCAGAGAGAAGGAGCAGATACACTGACAGACCTCTGACTCAGAGAGAAGGAGCAGATACACTGAGGGACCTCTGACTCAGAGAGAAGGAGCAGATACACTGAGGGACCTCTGACTCAGAGAGAAGGAGCAGATACACTGAGGGACCTCTGACTCAGAGAGAAGGAGCAGATACACTGACGGACCTCTGACTCAGAGAGAAGGAGCAGATACACTGAGGGACCTCTGACTCAGAGAGAAGGAGCAGATACACTGAGGGACCTCTGACTCAGAGAGAAGGAGCAGATACACTGAGGGACCTCTGACTCAGAGAGAAGGAGCAGATACACTGAGGGACCTCTGACTCAGAGAGAAGGAGCAGATACACTGAGGGACCTCTGACTCAGAGAGAAGGAGCAGATACACTGACAGACCTCTGACTCAGAGAGAAGGAGCAGATACACTGAGGGACCTCTGACTCAGAGAGAAGGAGCAGATACACTGACGGACCTCTGACTCAGAGAGAAGGAGCAGATACACTGAGGGACCTCTGACTCAGAGAGAAGGAGCAGATAAACTGACAGACCTCTGCGCTCAACAACAACACTGAGTTTCAGTGCACTATACAGGAAATATGATTCCATTTGGGATGCAGACCTTGTCCCCAAGGCTGAGTTGCTCCAGCGACACACCAGACCCGTCCGTTCTGATGAGAAGAGAGGAGGGAGGAGTTTGGTGGGATTAACGTTTTTTTCTCTTCTTCTAATTAATCCCATTGTTGCCTTTTGAAGTCTGAATAGAGAGTCACTCCTACCTCTGGGCTCCAGATAACATTGGTTTGTCTCCCGCTGATTGGTCCCTGGTCATGTGACCTATAGACTTCCTATAGTGTCTGAGGCAAGGTGAATGAAGACCTGGTGTTGAATTTGTGTCCTTTTGTCAGGCAGAGAAAAAGCAGTATAGATTGAGTTTGGTGTTGTGGTGGAGGAGCGGAGGGAGGAGAGGAGGAGAGGAGGAAGGCTATCAGAGAGGAGGAGAGAAGGGAGGAGAGGAGGTAGGAGAGGAGGAAGGCTATCAGAGAGGAGGAGAGGAGGTAGGAGAGGAGGAAGGCTATCAGAGAGGAGGAGAGGAGGGAGGAGAGGAGGAAGGCTATCAGAGGGGAGGAGAGGAGAAGAGGAAGGCTGTTGGAGAGGAGGAGGAAGCTTATCGTAGAGGAGGAGGGAGGAGAGGAGAGGAGAGGAGGAAGGCTATTGGAGAGGAGGTGCGGAGGGAAGAGAGGATGGAGGAGAGGATGGAGGAGAGGAAGGCTATTGGAGAGGAGAAGATGAGAGAGGAGAGGAGGGAGGAGAGGAGAGGAGGAAGGAGAGGAGGAAGGCTATCAGAGAAGAGGAGAGGAGGAAGGCTATCGGAGAGGAGGAGAGGAGGGAGGAGAGGAGAGGAGAAAGGCTATCGGAGAGGAGGAGAGGAGGAAGGCTATCGGAGAGGAGGGAGGAGAGGAGGAAGGCTATCGGAGAAGAGGAGAGGAGTAAAGGAGAGGAGGAAGGCTATCGTAGAGGAGGAGAGGAGAGGAGGGAGGAGAGGAGAGGAGAAAGGCTATCGGAGAGGAGGAGAGGAGGAAGGCTATCAGAGAGGAGGAAAGGAGGGAGGAGAGGAGAGGAGGGAGGAGAGGAGGAAGGCTATCAGAGGGGAGGAGAGGAGGAGAGGAAGGCTGTTGGAGAGGAGAAGAAGAGGAAGGCTATTGGAGAGGAGGAGGAAGCTTATCGGAGAGGAGGAGAGGAGCGAGGAGAGGAGCGAGGAGAGGAGAGGAGGAAGGCTATCGGAGAGAAGGAGAGGAGTAGGGAGGAGAGGAGAAGAGGAGAGAAGGAGAGAAGAGGAGAAGAGGAGATGAGAGGAGGGAGGAGAGGAGGAGTAATACAACAACCACAACAACGCTGTCCGTGTCCCAAATGGCACCTGTGTTCTATATAGGGCACCATTTAGGACGCCTGTGTTCTATATAGGGCACCATTTAGGACAGAAACCCAGTTTATCGTGAGTAGTTTGAAGTAGAATAAGCCTCATTGTGTTGGCTGCTCAAGGACTTTCTTCAAACAACTACTGCTGTTGTGGTGTACTTTTGCATGAATTTATTCTTGGTTGGTATAAAAAAAAAATTTTTTACACAACCTCCCTTCATTTCTCCATCTCTTCTAGAAAAATGAATTGAAACACTGAACAACTGTGCACATCAACCTGTCCTTCTAGTTACTTCCCTCCACCACATACCTAAAACATACACACACACACATACATCCCCACACACCTTATATATCTCACACCCAATGCGTCAACTTTGTCAAACGACAGTGGCTGGTTGGTGGTTGAACAATGACAGGTTCCCTTTTTGGACATGTTTTTAATGTTAGTAAAAAAATAAAAAATAAAAATTCAAGTCGTATTTTTAATGCCTCCGTTCTTCTGGTTTAATAATTCATGGTCTATCTGGTGTAATTTGTGTCTAACAGTTTGTCACCAGACTTTGTTGAATTATAGATAGAATGTCGTTTATTATTCCTAAAGTCAAACATATACAGGAAGAACCTAGTCATACAGTCTGAAGGTACACACACACACACACACACACACACACACACACACACACACACACACACACACACACACACACACACACACACACACACACACACACACACACAGGCACAGACACAGACAGACCTCTGGGACTGACAAAACTTTTCTTCATCTCTGGGGGTGTAAACCCGGTTCCCTGCAGTACTATATTATCCTGCTGTGTATAAGCCTTGGGAAGCTAACACAAGTCTATATTATCCTGCTGTGTATAAGCCTTGGGAAGCTAACACAAGTCTATATTATCCTGCTGTGTATAAGCCTTGGGAAGCTAACACAAGTCTTTATTATCCTGCTGTGCATACGCCTTGGGAAGCTAACACAAGTCTTTATTATCCTGCTGTGTATAAGCCTTGGGAAGCTAACACAAGTCTATATTATCCTGCTGTGTATAAGCCTTGGGAAGCTAACACAAGTCTATATTATCCTGCTGTGTATAAGCCTTGGGAAGCTAACACAAGTCTTTATTATCCTGCTGTGTATAAGCCTTGGGAAGCTAACACAAGTCTATATTATCCTACTGTGTATAAGCCTTGGGAAGCTAACACAAGTCTTTATTATCCTACTGTGTATAAGCCTTGGGAAGCTAACACAAGTCTATATTATCCTACTGTGTATAAGCCTTGGGAAGCTAACACAAGTCTAGATTATCCTGCTGTGTATAAGCCTTGGGAAGCTAACACAAGTCTAGATTATCCTGCTGTGTATAAGCCTTGGGAAGCTAACACAAGTCTATATTATCCTGCTGTGTATAAGCCTTGGGAAGCTAACACAAGTCTATATTATCCTGCTGTGTATAAGCCTTGGGAAGCTAACACAAGTCTATATTATCCTGCTGTGCATAAGCCTTGGGAAGCTAACACAAGTCTATATTATCCTGCTGTGCATAAGCCTTGGGAAGCTAACACAAGTCTTTATTATCCTGCTGTGCATACGCCTTGGGAAGCTAACACAAG
>NW_024058719.1:210000-234568 GCF_016432855.1 Salvelinus namaycush
AAAATCTACTTAGTCTCAAATAAATAATGAAACCTGTTCAATTTGGTTAAATTATTCAAAAACACAGTGTTGGAGAAGAAAGTGAAAGTGCAATATGTGTCATGTAAAAAAGCTAACGTTTAAGTTCCTTGCTCAGAACATGAGAACATATGAAAGCTGGTGGTTCAATATTCCCAGGTAGGAAGTTTTAGGTTGTAGTTATTATAGGAATTATGATGCGTTGACTATTTCTCTCTATACCATTTGTATTTCATATACCTTTGACTATTGGATGTTCTTATAGGCACTTTAGTATTGCCATTCTAATCTCAGGAGTTGATAGGCTTGAAGTCATAGACATCGCTGTGATTCAAGCATTGCTAAGAGCTGCTGGCAAACGCATTAAAGTGCTGTTTGAATGAATGCTTACGAGCCTGCTGCTGCCTACCACCGCTCAGTCAGACTGCTCTATCAAATAGTAGACTTAATAATATAATAAACACAAATACAAGCTTTATGTCATTAATATGGTCAAACCCGGAAACCATCATTTCGAAACAGAATGTTTATTCTTTCAGTGAAATACGGAACCGTTCCGTATTTTATCAAACGGGTGACAACACTAAGTCTAAATATTGCTGTTACATTGCACAACCTTCAATGTTATGTCATAATTATGTGAAATTCTGGCAAATTAATTACGGTCTTCACAGTTTGCAACGAGCCAGGCGTCCCAAATTGTTGCATATACCCTGACTCTGCTTGCACTGTACGCAAGAGAAGTGACACAATTTCCCAAGTTAATATTGCCTGCTAACATGAATTTCTTTTAACTAAATATGTAGGTTTTTAAAAATATATACTTCTGTGCATTGATGTTTATGGTTAGGTACATTTGTGAAATGATTGTGCTTTTTTAGCGAATGCGCTTTTGTTAACTCACCACCCGTTTGGCGAAGTTGAAGAAGGCTGTGATTCGATGATAAATGGCACCGCATTGATAATATGCAGCGCAGGACAAGCTAGTTAACCCAGTAATATCATCAACCATGTGTAGTTAACTAGTGATTATGTGAAGATTGATTGTTTTTTATAAGATAAGTTAAATGCTAGCTAGCAACTTAACTTGGCTCCTTGCAGCCACAAGGTCCTTTTGACACTGCACTCGCGTAACAGGTGGTCAGCCTGCCACGCAGTTTCCTTGTGGATTGCAATGTAATCGGCAATAATGTGCGTCCAAAAATACTGATTACCTGAACTATTACCGGCCATGCCGATTAATCGGTCGACTTTGTCCCTTGATAACAAGCGCACTAATGTTAGTTGTAAATGCGTTACATGGTTGCTGCCCGTATCATTGCATAATGCAGAAAATACACAAGAGGTCAGGGGCCTTGCTTTAATAAAGTTAACCATTTTCACTGTCGTGTCCAAAACGTCTTTCAAGCTGTCAGGCATTCCCTTGGCAGCAACAGTCTCTCGGTGGATGCTGCAGTGTACCCAAGTGGCGCCGGGAGCAACTGCTTTCTCCATTATGTCTCCCTGTCATGGGTACAGATACCAACATGAGCAGCAGCTACGTTCGGCTACATACGGACCGTTAATGGAGTACCCACGAAAGAGTAACGGTTAATGTGATTGGATGTTAATTATTTGACTAGGCTACCTGTATATGACATTGTGTTGTTATTTCGCTGAATACTAGATGGTTTAATTTTATTTTTTGGCAGTGAAACGAGGCTACTCAGGCAAGAAAAAAACCTTACTCAAATGTATTGGCCCATTGGAAAATATAAACGAACTGTTTGAAAATGCGAAGAAGAAAAAAATTACCCCAAAAAATCAAATTTGTATTTGGCGTACCCCGACAGCGTTACACATACCCCAGTTTGGGAATACCTGGCCTAGTCTATAAGCACCATAAACATAGACAGGTTCCACACTGAAAATACAAAAAAACATTGGTTTGATACAGACAAAGATTTTATTTTCTTCAGATTCATTAAGCATGGTCCTCCTCACCAAACAGATGTTGTGACTGTAATTAATCCTTATACACTGTTCATTCTAGAATTGTTCAGCAATTTAGAAAATTCCAAAGAACATTGCAGAATACACTAAATTCAAGGTCTGAATATCGAGAGAGAAAAAAAAGACTGCATTTTGGTTTGTAACCCTGAAAAAAATGGTCTTTTAACTTCCCAAATGATCAACTGTTCCAGATGCGAGAAAATATTCTGTTTTATTTTATTCTGTTATATTACATCATGTTTTATTTTACTATAAAATAGGTGTCTTGACTGTAATAAGGGCTTGAGAAATAATAAATTAACAAACAAGGCTATGCTATTGCACAGCCACAGGCTTCTACAAGCACCACTACTGAGGTTACTATTGTTTTGAAGAATGTGTTCCATGATATAATATAACCAGTTGATAAAACAGATTGTGTTCCATAATATAACCAGTTGATATAGCAGATTGTGTTCCATGATATAATATAACCAGTTGATATAACAGATTGTGTTCCATAATATAACCAGTTGATATAACAGATTGTGTTCCATGATATAATATAACCAGTTGATATAACAGATTGTGTTCCATGATATAACCAGTTGATATAACAGATTGTGTTCCATGATATAACCAGTTGATATAACAGATTGTGTTCCATGATATAACCAGTTGATATAACAGATTGTGTTCCATAATATAATATAACCAGTTGATATAACAGATTGTGTTCCATGATATAACCAGTTGATATAACAGATTGTGTTCCATAATATAATATAACCAGTTGATATAACAGATTGTGTTCCATAATATAACCAGTTGATATAACAGATTGTGTTCCATAATATAACCAGTTGATATAACAGATTGTGTTCCATTATATAACCAGTTGATATAACAGATTGTGTTCCATAATATAACCAGTTGATATAACAGATTGTGTTCCATAATATAACCAGTTGATATAACAGATTGTGGTCCATGATATAATATAACCAGTTGATAGTACAGATTGTGTTCCATAATATAACCAGTTGATATAACAGATTGTGTTCCATGATATAATATAACCAGTTGATATAACAGATTGTGTTCCATAATATAACCAGTTGATATAACAGATTGTGTTCCATAATATAACCAGTTGATATAACAGATTGTGTTCCATAATATAACCAGTTGATATAACAGATTGTGTTCCATTATATAACCAGTTGATATAACAGATTGTGTTCCATAATATAACCAGTTGATATTACATATTGTGTTCCATAATATAACCAGTTGATAGTACAGATTGTGTTCCATGATATAACCAGTTGATATAACAAATTGTGTTCCATAATATAACCAGTTGATATAACAGATTGTGGTCCATGATATAACCAGTTGATATAACAGATTGTGTTCCATGATATAATATAACCAGTTGATATAACAGATTGTGTTCCATAATATAACCAGTTGATATAACAGATTGTGTTCCATGATATAATATAACCAGTTGATATAACAGATTGTGTTCCATGATATAATATAACCAGTTGATAGTACAGATTCAATAAATGTATCTTACATTACGCTTTTGATTGACTGAATATACAGTATATGCGGCAACTGAGCAATTAGGATAGTAGGCCATCAGTAGGCCATCTGTAGACCGTCAGTAGGCCATCAGTAGGCCGTCAGTAGGCCATCAGTAGACCGTCAGTAGACCGTCAGTAGGCCATCAGTAGGCCGTCAGTAGACCATCAGTAGGCCATCAGTAGACCGTCAGTAGGCCGTCAGTAGGCCGTCAGTAGACCGTCAGTAGGCCATCAGTAGGCCGTCAGTAGACCGTCAGTAGACCGTCAGTAGGCCGTCAGTAGGCCATCAGTAGGCCGTCAGTAGGCCATCAGTAGGCCATCAGTAGGCCATCAGTAGACCGTCTGTAGGCCATCAGTAGGCCATCAGTAGGCCATCAGTAGGCCATCAGTAGACCGTCTGTAGGCCATCAGTAGGCCGTCAGTAGGCCATCAGTAGGCCATCAGTAGGCCGTCAGTAGGCCATCAGTAGGCCGTCAGTAGGCCATCAGTAGGCCATCAGTAGGCCATCAGTAGACCGTCTGTAGGCCATCAGTAGGCCATCAGTAGACCATCAGTAGGCCATCAGTAGGCCATCAGTAGGCCGTCAGTAGGCCGTCAGTAGGCCATCAGTAGGCCGTCAGTAGGCCATCAGTAGGCCGTCAGTAGGCCATCAGTAGACCGTCAGTAGGCGGTCAGTAGGCCATCAGTTGGCCATCAGTAGGCCATCAGTAGGCCGTCAGTAGACCGTCTGTAGGCCATCAGTAGACCATCAGTAGGCCATCAGTAGGCCATCAGTAGGCCGTCAGTAGACCGTCTGTAGGCCGTCAGTAGGCCGTCAGTAGGCCGTCAGTAGGCCGTCAGTAGGCCGTCAGTAGACCGTCAGTAGGCCGTCAGTAGACCGTCAGTAGGCCGTCAGTAGGCCGTCAGTAGACCGTCAGTAGGCCATCAGTAGGCCTTCAGTAGGCCATCAGTAGGCCATCAGTAGGCCATCAGTAGGCCGTCAGTAGGCCATCAGTAGACCGTCTGTAGGCCATCAGTAGGCCATCAGTAGGCCATCAGTAGACCATCAGTAGGCCATCAGTAGACCATCAGTAGGCCATCAGTAGACCGTCTGTAGGCCATCAGTAGACCATCAGTAGGCCATCAGTAGGCCATCAGTAGACCGTCTGTAGGCCATCAGTAGGCCATCAGTAGACCATCAGTAGGCCATCAGTAGGCCATCAGTAGACCATCAGTAGCCCGTCAGTAGGCCATCAGTAGGCCATCAGTAGGACCATCAGTAGGCGGTCAGTAGGCCATCAGTAGGCCGTCAGTAGGCGGTCAGTAGGCCATCTGTAGGCCGTCTGTAGGCCGTCAGTAGGCCATCAGTAGGCCATCAGTAGGCCATCAGTAGACCGTCTGTAGGCCATCAGTAGGCCATCAGTAGGCCATCAGTAGGCCATCAGTAGGCCATCAGTAGACCGTCTGTAGGCCATCAGTAGGCCATCAGTAGACCATCAGTAGGCCATCAGTAGGCCATCAGTAGACCATCAGTAGGCCATCAGTAGGCCATCAGTAGGCCATCAGTAGGCCATCAGTAGACCGTCTGTAGGCCATCAGTAGGCCATCAGTAGGCCATCAGTAGACCATCAGTAGGCCGTCAGTAGGCCGTCAGTAGGCCGTCAGTAGGCCGTCAGTAGGCGGTCAGTAGGCGGTCAGTAGGCGGTCAGTAGGCCATCAGTAGGCCATCAGTAGGCGGTCAGTAGGCCATCAGTAGGCCATCAGTAGCCCGTCAGTAGGCCATCAGTAGGCCATCAGTAGGCCATCAGTAGGCGGTCAGTAGGCCATCAGTAGGCCATCAGTAGGCGGTCAGTAGGCCATCTGTAGGCCGTCTGTAGGCCGTCAGTAGGACGTCAGTAGGCCGTCAGTAGACCGTCTGTAGGCCGTCAGTAGGCCGTCAGTAGGCGGTCGGTAGGCCGTCAGTAGGCGGTCAGTAGGCCATCAGTAGACCGTCAGTAGGCGGTCAGTAGGCCGTCAGTAGACCGTCAGTAGGCCGTCAGTAGGCGGTCAGTAGGCCATCAGTAGACCGTCAGTAGGCGGTCAGTAGGCCATCAGTAGACCGTCAGTAGGCGGTCAGTAGGCCATCAGTAGGCCATCAGTAGGCCATCAGTAGGCCATCAGTAGGCCATCAGTAGGCGGTCAGTAGGAGGTCAGTAGGCCATCAGTAGGCCATCAGTAGGCGGTCAGTAGGCGGTCAGTAGGCCATCAGTAGGCCATCAGTAGGCCATCAGTAGGCCATCAGTGGGCGGTCAGTAGGCCATCAGTAGGCCATCAGTAGGCGGTCAGTAGGCCATCTGTAGGCCGTCTGTAGGCCGTCAGTAGGCCGTCAGTAGGCCGTCAGTAGACCGTCTGTAGGCCGTCAGTAGGCCGTCAGTAGGCGGTCGGTAGGCCGTCAGTAGGCGGTCAGTAGGCCATCAGTAGACCGTCAGTAGGCGGTCAGTAGGCCGTCAGTAGACCGTCAGTAGGCCGTCAGTAGGCGGTCAGTAGGCCATCAGTAGACCGTCAGTAGGCGGTCAGTAGGCCATCAGTAGACCGTCAGTAGGCGGTCAGTAGGCCGTCAGTAGACCGTCAGTAGGCGGTCAGTAGGCCGTCAGTAGGCCGTCTGTAGGCCGTCAGTAGGCCGTCAGTAGGCCGTCAGTAGACCGTCAGTAGGCCGTCAGTAGACCGTCAGTAGGCCGTCAGTAGGCCGTCTGTAGGCGGTCAACGTAAATAAGAATTTGTTCTTTAACTGACTTGCCTAGTAAAATAAAGGTTAAATTAAAATTAAAATGGTTAATATAAGTTAGGCACTGTAGCACACTGTGGGTATAGGACTATAGATAAATATGCACATAATTTATTCCAGTGCGAGCAGTCAAAAAAAAAAAAGAATGCCGATCCCTATTGTGTTTCTGGTGTCAGACCAGCAGTAATGCAGAAGACAGAGCACAGGGTGGTCTTCCCCCACCCTGACCCTAATCACCAATCACCACACAGGGAGACACTGCTTTAGTTGACTCTTCACCCCCCCCCCCAGGGAGACACTGCTTTAGTTGACTCTTCACCCCCCCCCCCAGGGAGACACTGCTTTAGTTGACTCTTCACCCCCCCCCCCCAGGGAGACACTGCTTTAGTTGACTCTTCACCCTCACCCCCCAGGGAGACACTGCTTTAGTTGACTCTTCACCCCCCCCCCCCAGGGAGACACTGCTTTAGTTGACTCTTCACCCCCCCCCCCCCCCAGGGAGACACTGCTTTAGTTGACTCTTCACCCCCACCCCCCACCCCCCCCAGGGAGACACTGCTTTAGTTGGCTCTTCACCCTCACCCCCCCCCCCCCCACCCCCCCAAGGGAGACACTGCTTTAGTTGGCTCTTCACCCTCACCCCCCCAGGGAGACACTGCTTTAGTTGACTCTTCACCCCCCCACCAGGGAGACACTGCTTTAGTTGACTCTTCACCCTCACCCCCCAGGGAGACACTGCTTTAGTTGAATCTTCACCCCCACCCCCCCAGGGAGACACTGCTTTAGTTGGCTCTTCACCCTCACCCCCCCCCCCCCACCCCCCCAAGGGAGACACTGCTTTAGTTGACTCTTCACCCTCACCCCCCAGGGAGACACTGCTTTAGTTGAATCTTCACCCCCACCCCCCCAGGGAGACACTGCTTTAGTTGGCTCTTCACCCTCACCCCCCCCCCCCACCCCCCCAGGGAGACACTGCTTTAGTTGACTCTTCACCCCCCCACCAGGGAGACACTGCTTTAGTTGACTCTTCACCCTCACCCCCCAGGGAGACACTGCTTTAGTTGACTCTTCACCCCCACCCCCCCCAGGGAGACACTGCTTTAGTTGGCTCTTCACCCTCACCCCCCCCCCCCCCACCCCCCCAAGGGAGACACTGCTTTAGTTGGCCTATTAATCTGATAAAATGACACTAATCAAGATTGATGGGTGTACAAACCAGTGATTTTCCACAACTTTTTCTAAATTTAATTTTTAACACAAACTACCACAGAGTAAATAGAAAACACTTTATTAAGAGGAAAGAGTGGAGCCATTAACTCTAGAGGGGATCTTTCGGTCCGTCTCCCTCCAGACAGTGTTAAGGGTGTTCATTAGACAACATGGCAGGCCAGAGATCATCTGATCCTGTGTGAATTGTTTTCTATACAGGCACTCACCAGGCCACCTATCAACCTCAGCCATCATGGTACATTCATTCATCAAAGGCCCCCATAAAGGAAGGCTTGATAGAGGGAGAGGAGCCTTACCACCGCTCAATACATCATTTTGATTATCCAGACTGCAACACCCTCTCTGTCTGTGTGTGTGTGTGTGTGTGTTGTAGGCCTGTGTGTTTGACAGCTGTATTAGTCATAATCAGTGTGTATGTGTCAAGCCCAAGGACTAACCTTCTTGTTTAAGTTGTTGCAACGTCGTCATCTGACCACAATGGCTGACTTCCCTGTGTACGTAGTCATCTCTGTCTCTCTGTCTCTCTCTCTGTCTCTCTCTCTGTCTCTCTCTGTCTCTCCCCGTCTCTCTCTCTCTCTGTCTCTCTCTCTCTGTCTCTCTCTGTCTCTCTGTCTCTCTCCATCTCTCTGTCTCTCTCTCTCTCTGTCTCTCCCTGTCTCTCTGTCTCTCTCTCTCCGTCTCTCTGTTTCTCTCTCTCTGTCCCTCTCTCTCTCTGTCTCTGTCTCTCTGTCTCTCTCTCCCCCTCTCTCTCTCGCTGTCTCTCTTTCTCTGTCTGTCTCTCTCTCCGTCTCTCCGTTTCTCTCTCTCTGTCTCTCTCTCCCCCTCTCTCTTTCTCTCTCTCTGGGTCTCCCTGTCTCTCTTTCTCTCTCTCTGGGTCTCTCTCTCTCTCTCTCTACTCTGTCCTCTCTCTCTCTGGGTCTCCCTCTCAATTCAATTCAAGGGGCTTTATTGGCATGGGGAAAATATGTTAACATTGCCAAAGAAAATTAAGTAGATAATATACAAAAGTGAAATAAACAATAAAAATGAACAGTAAACATTACACTCACAGAAGAATAAAGACATTACAAATGTCATATTATGTATATATACAGTGCTGTAACGATGTACAAATGGTTAAAGTACAAAAGGGAAATTAAATAATCATAAATATGGATTGTAAATGGTGTTTGTTCTTCACTGGTTGCCCTTTTCTGGTTGCCCTTTTTTGCCCTTTTCTTGTGGCAACAGGTCACACATCTTGCTGCTGTGATTGGCACACTGTGGTATTTCACCCAGTAGATATGAGAGTTTATCAAAATTGGATTTGTTTTTGAATTCTTTGTGGGTCTGTGTAATCTGAGGGAAATACAGTATGTGTCTCTAGTATGGTCATACATTTGGCAGGAGGTTAGGAAGTGCAGCTCTTGAGAGCCAGGTCTGCCTATGGCGGCCTCTTTCAATAGCAAGGCTATGCTCACTGAGTGTAAGGGGTGCGTAACTGGTGGCAGGGAAGTCAGTCGCAGGAGAGCAAAACTGGGTAATCAACGGAGCAGTTTTATTCATAAAACCACCGGAAACCAGAACTACAAACAAATGGGTACAAAACCCGTCACGCACCTGAGAAAACGTGCACATGCACTTACAATAAACAATTCCGCACAAATACATGGGGGGGGAACAGAGGATTAAATACACAACATGTAATGAGGGAAATTGAGACCAGGTGTTATGAGAAGACAAGACAAAACAAATGGAAAATGAAAAGTGGATCGATGATGGCTAGGAGACCAGGCGACGCCGAGCGCCGAGCGCCACCCGAACAAGGAGACGAACCGATTTCGGCGGAAGTCATGACACTAAGTCTGTACATAGTCAAAGCTTCCCTTAAGTTTGCTGTCAGTCTCAGTGGGCAGGTATTCTGCCACTGTGTACTCTCTGTTTCGAGACAAATCGCATTGTAGTTTGCTCCGTTTTTCTTTCCAATGCGTCAAGTAATTCTCTTTTTGTTTTCACGTGATTTGGTTGGGTCTAATTGTGTTTATTTTTTATTATTATTAGGATCCCAATTAGCAAACGCTGTAACACTATCTAATCTTCCTGGCGTCCAACACCAACTAACAACCACAAATCAAGACTTCTCAAACATTCAACAAGTAGACAATAACAAACATTCAACAAGTAAACATTACAGACAATTAAAATACCTGACAGGAAACACATTTAACATTCAGTTGATGCTTTCTATTTCCTGTCCAGTCATATGGTTTATCACGTTAGATGTTCTTTCTATTTCCTGTCCAGTCATATGGTCTATCACATTAGATGTTCTTTCTATTTCCTGTCCAGTCATATGGTCTATCACATTAGATGTTCTTTCTATTTCCTGTCCAGTCATATGGTCTATCACATTAGATGTTCTTTCTATTTCCTGTCCAGTCATATGGTCTATCACATTAGATGTTCTTTCTATTTCCTGTCCAGTCATATGGTCTATCACATTAGATGTTCTTTCTACTTCCTGTCCAGTCATATGGTCTGTCATACTAGATGTTCTTTCTATTTCCTGTCCAGTCATATGGTCTATCACATTAGATGTTCTTTCTATTTCCTGTCCAGTCATATGGTCTATCACATTAGATGTTCTTTCTATTTCCTGTCCAGTCATATGGTCTGTCACATTAGATGTTCTTTCTATTTCCTGTCCAGTCATATGGTCTGTCATACTAGATGTTCTTTCTATTTCCTGTCCAGTCATATGGTCTGTCACACTAGATGTTCTTTCTATTTCCTGTCCAGTCATATGGTCTGTCACATTAGATGTTCTTTCTATTTCCTGTCCAGTCATATGGTCTGTCATACTAGATGTTCTTTCTATTTCCTGTCCAGTCATATGGTCTGTCACACTAGATGTTCTTTCTACTTCCTGTCCAGTCATATGGTCTATCACATTAGATGTTCTTTCTATTTCCTGTCCAGTCATATGGTCTATCACATTAGATGTTCTTTCTATTTCCTGTCCAGTCATATGGTCTGTCACACTAGATGTTCTTTCTATTTCCTGTCCAGTCATATGGTCTATCTCATTAGATGTTCTTTCTATTTCCTGTCCAGTCATATGGTCTGTCACACTAGATGTTCTTTCTATTTCCTGTCCAGTCATATGGTCTATCACATTAGATGTTCTTTCTATTTCCTGTACAGTCATATGGTCTGTCACATTAGATGTTCTTTCTATTTCCTGTCCAGTCATATGGTCTGTCACATTAGATGTTCTTTCTATTTCCTGTCCAGTCATATGGTCTATCACATTAGATGTTCTTTCTATTTCCTGTCCAGTCATATGGTCTGTCACACTAGATGTTCTTTCTATTTCCTGTCCAGTCATATGGTCTATCACATTAGATGTTCTTTCTATTTCCTGTCCAGTCATATGGTCTATCACATTAGATGTTCTTTCTATTTCCTGTCCAGTCATATGGTCTATCACACTAGATGTTCTTTCTATTTCCTGTCCAGTCATATGGTCTATCACATTAGATGTTCTTTCTATTTCCTGTCCAGTCATATGGTCTATCACATTAGATGTTCTTTCTATTTCCTGTCCAGTCATATGGTCTGTCACACTAGATGTTCTTTCTATTTCCTGTCCAGTCATATGGTCTGTCACATTAGATGTTCTTTCTATTTCCTGTCCAGTCATATGGTCTGTCATACTAGATGTTCTTTCTATTTCCTGTCCAGTCATATGGTCTGTCACACTAGATGTTCTTTCTATTTCCTGTCCAGTCATATGGTCTGTCACATTAGATGTTCTTTCTATTTCCTGTCCAGTCATATGGTCTGTCATACTAGATGTTCTTTCTATTTCCTGTCCAGTCATATGGTCTGTCACACTAGATGTTCTTTCTACTTCCTGTCCAGTCATATGGTCTATCACATTAGATGTTCTTTCTATTTCCTGTCCAGTCATATGGTCTATCACATTAGATGTTCTTTCTATTTCCTGTCCAGTCATATGGTCTGTCACACTAGATGTTCTTTCTATTTCCTGTCCAGTCATATGGTCTATCTCATTAGATGTTCTTTCTATTTCCTGTCCAGTCATATGGTCTGTCACACTAGATGTTCTTTCTATTTCCTGTCCAGTCATATGGTCTATCACATTAGATGTTCTTTCTATTTCCTGTACAGTCATATGGTCTGTCACATTAGATGTTCTTTCTATTTCCTGTCCAGTCATATGGTCTGTCACATTAGATGTTCTTTCTATTTCCTGTCCAGTCATATGGTCTATCACATTAGATGTTCTTTCTATTTCCTGTCCAGTCATATGGTCTGTCACACTAGATGTTCTTTCTATTTCCTGTCCAGTCATATGGTCTATCACATTAGATGTTCTTTCTATTTCCTGTCCAGTCATATGGTCTATCACACTAGATGTTCTTTCTATTTCCTGTCCAGTCATATGGTCTATCACATTAGATGTTCTTTCTATTTCCTGTCCAGTCATATGGTCTATCACATTAGATGTTCTTTCTATTTCCTGTCCAGTCATATGGTCTGTCACACTAGATGTTCTTTCTATTTCCTGTCCAGTCATATGGTCTATCTCATTAGATGTTCTTTCTACTTCCTGTCCAGTCATATGGTCTGTCACATTAGATGTTCTTTCTACTCCCTGTCCAGTCATATGGTCTGTCACATTAGATGTTCTTTCTATTTCCTGTCCAGTCATATGGTCTGTCACACTAGATGTTCTTTCTATTTCCTGTCCAGTCATATGGTCTATCACATTAGATGTTCTTTCTATTTCCTGTCCAGTCATATGGTCTGTCACATTAGATGTTCTTTCTACTTCCTGTCCAGTCATATGGTCTATCACATTAGATGTTCTTTCTATTTCCTGTCCAGTCATATGGTCTATCACATTAGATGTTCTTTCTATTTCCTGTCCAGTCATATGGTCTATCACATTAGATGTTCTTTCTATTTCCTGTCCAGTCATATGGTCTATCACATTAGATGTTCTTTCTATTTCCTGTCCAGTCATATGGTCTGTCACATTAGATGTTCTTTCTATTTCCTGTCCAGTCACATGGTCTATCACATTAGATGTTCTTTCTATTTCCTGTCCAGTCATATGGTCTATCTCATTAGATGTTCTTTCTATTTCCTGTCCAGTCATATGGTCTGTCACATTAGATGTTCTTTCTATTTCCTGTCCAGTCATATGGTCTATCACATTAGATGTTCTTTCTATTTCCTGTCCAGTCATATGGTCTATCACATTAGATGTTCTTTCTATTTCCTGTCCAGTCACATGGTCTATCACATTAGATGTTCTTTCTATTTCCTGTCCAGTCATATGGTCTGTCACATTAGATGTTCTTTCTATTTCCTGTCCAGTCATATGGTCTGTCACATTAGATGTTCTTTCTATTTCCTGTCCAGTCACACGGTCTGTCACATTAGATGTTCTTTCTATTTCCTGTCCAGTCACACGGTCTATCTCATTAGATGTTCTTTTAGTTTTTTCTTGAAGGTGGATTTACTTTTTGTCTGAGAAATATGGATTGGTAAAGAGTTCCATTCAGCTATGGCTCTATATAAAACTGCTTGGCTTGTCTTAGCTGCCCTGAATTTGCCTGTCTGGTTTGGTGGTTATGCGTGTTGCTAGTATGTACTAACTGGCCTGAAAAATACTGTGTTTTTAAAAAATATAACATTCCTAAAGAAAATCAGAAGACTGGACAGTAATTTGTTTTCAACGTGAAGCCATGAGAGATTCTGATGCATTTGGATAATATTCATACAGATAGAGCAATGACGAGCTAGTCTGGCAGCCCTGTTTGGAGCCATTTGGAGCTTTTACTTTGCTGCAGATGACCATATAACTGGAGAGTTCTCTAAGTGTGATAGGACCAGGGATTGACCATATAACTGGAGAGTTCTCTAAGTGTGATAGGACCAGGGATTGACCATATAACTGGAGAGTTCTCTAAGTGTGATAGGACCAGGGATTGACCATATAACTGGACAGTACTCTAAGTGTGATAGGACCAGGGATTGACCATATAACTGGACAGTACTCTAAGTGTGATAGGACCAGGGATTGACCATATAACTGGACAGCACTCTAAGTGTGATAGGACCAGGGATTGACCATATAACTGGACAGTACTCTAAGTGTGATAGGACCAGGGATTGACCATATAACTGGACAGTACTATAAGTGTGATAGGACCAGGGATTGACCATATAACTGGACAGTACTCTAAGTGTGATAGGACCAGGGATTGACCATATAACTGGACAGTACTCTAAGTGTGATAGGACCAGGGATTGACCATATGACTGCCACTGATACAGCTTTAGAACAACGTTCGTAAAAATGCGATCGATACAAGTTGATGATGCGATACCAGACCTATCAGTGAACGTTCTGGTTGGTGATGTCACAACTTGGGTCAGGTTGGCAACAGAAATACATTTCTTTCTCATTGGACAGTTTGTTTTCAAAAAAATCTATAACTGATTCAAGTATTTTAGCCAGATCCTAATTGGGATGTTTGAATTTGATGTTCCTTTTGATGGCGTAGAAGGCCCTTCTTGCCTTGTCTCTCACATCGTTCTCAGCTTTGTGGAAGCTACCTGTGGCGCTGCCTACATGTCTCTCACCACGGCCCTGTGGAAAGAAATGTCTGTGTTTTTTTGACAATTTTAACCGCACACTTGTTATTTGTGTACATGATTTTATAATGTCGTATGTTTTTCCCCCAACACCACTTTCCATCAATTTGTATAGCAGACCCTCATGCCAAATTGAGTCGAAGGCTTTTTTGAAATCAACAAAGCATGAGAACACTTTGCCTTTGTTTTGGTTTGTTTGTTTGTCAAGTAGGGTGTGCAGGGTGAATACGTGGTCTGTCATGTGGTCATTTGGTAAAAAGCCAATTTGACATTTGCTCAGCACATTGTTTTCACTGAGGAAATGTACGAGTCTGCTATTAATGATAATGCAGAGTATTTTCCCAAGGTTGCTGTTGACGCATATCCCACGGTAGTTATTGGGGTCAAATGTTCTCCACCTTTGTGGATTGGGGTGATCAGTCCTTGGTTCCAAATACTGGGGAAGAAGCCAGAGTTTAGGATGATGTTAGAGTTTAATTATAGCCAATTGGAATTTGTGGTCTGTATATTTTATAATTTCATTGAGGATACCATCAACACCACAGAGGATTTATATTTTGTCCTGTAGTTCATTCAAGGTAATTGGAGAATCCAGTGGGTTCTGGTAGTCTTTAATAGTTGATTCTAAGATTTGTATTTGCTGTTTGTTCTTTGTTATTGGGTCAAAAAGTTTGGAGAAGTGGTTTATCTATACATCTCCATTTTGGATAGATAACCCTTTGTGTTGTTGTTTGTTTAGTGTTTTCCAATTTTCCCAGAAGTGGTTAGAGTCTATGGATTATCCTCTCTCTCTCTCTCTTTTCCTTCTCTCTCTCCCACTCCCCATCACTCCACTCAACTCCTTCTTTCACCCTCTCTTTCTCTCTCTCTCCCCCTCCCTCCTCTCCCTCTCTTAATGTCTCCCTCTAGAGGTAAAGGATCTCTCCAGGATACTGATGGAGGTTTGATTGTTGGTTATCTAAAGCTATCATTAGGGGTTTGGCCTCTGTATAGATATGAAAATGATTTAATAAGTGTAAGAACCATGTCATTACCTCGATGGGATCGCTCTCTGCCATCACTGCCTAGCGCTGACGTGTAGTAGAATGAGGCAAACAAATATGCTCACTCTCACACACACGCACACACACACACACACACACACACACACACACACACACACACTCTCTCTCTCTAGACCTCACAGGCACACAGAGCTTAAACACCGCCACACACACAGATACACACGGCTTAAACACACACACACACACACACACACACACACACACACACACACACACACACACACACACACACACACACACACACACACACTCTCTCTCTCTAGACCTCACAGGCACACAGAGCTTAAACACCGCCACACACACAGATACACACGGCTTAAACACACACACACACACACACACACACACACACACACACACACACACACACACACACACACACACACACACACACACACACTCTCTCTCTCTAGACCTCACAGGCACACAGAGCTTAAACACCGCCACACACACAGATACACACAGCTTAAACACACACACACACACACACACACACACACACACACACACACACACACACACACACACACACACACACACACACACACACACACACACACACACACACACACACACACACACACACACACACTCTCTCTCTCTCTCTCTCTCTCTCTGAGACCTCTCATGCAGGGAGCCAGGCAGTTTATATTGAATTGGTAAGAGAGCAATAGAGAGATAAGTGACAGCAATACAAAGCAGAGCGGTTGGTAGCAGAGCAGAGCGGTTGGTATCAGAGCAGAGCGGTTGGTATCAGAGCAGAGCGGTTGGTATCAGAGCAGAGCGGTTGGTATCAGAGCAGAGCGGTTGGTATCAGAGCAGAACGGTTGGTATCAGAGCAGAACGGTTGGTATCAGAGCAGAGCGGTTGGTATCAGAGCAGAGCGGTTGGTATCTGAGCAGAGCGGTTGGTATCTGAGCAGAGTGGTTGGTATCAGAGCCGAGCGGTTGGTATCAGAGCCGAGCGGTTGGTATCAGAGCAGAGCGGTTGGTATCTGAGCAGAGCGGTTGGTATCAGAGCCGAGCGGTTGGTCTCAGAGCAGAGCGGTTGGTATCAGAGCAGATCGGTTGGTATCTGAACAGAGCGGTTGGTATCTGAGCAGAGCGGTTGGTATCAGAGCAGAGCGGTTGGTATCAGAGCAGAGCGGTTGGTATCTGAGCAGAGCGGTTGGTATCTGAGCAGAGCGGTTGGTATCTGAGCAGAGCGGTTGGTATCAGAGCAGAGCGGTTGGTAGCAGAGCCGAGCGGTTGGTATCAGAGCAGAGCGGTTGGTATCTGAGCAGAGCGGTTGGTATCAGAGCAGAGCGGTTGGTATCTGAGCAGAGCGGTTGGTATCAGAGCATAGCGGTTTGTATCAGATCAGAGCGGTTGGTATCAGATCAGAGCAGTTGGTATCAGAGCAGAGCGGTTGGTATCAGAGCAGAACGGTTGGTATCAGAGCAGAACGGTTGGTATCAGAGCCGAGCAGTTGGTATCAGAGCAGACCGGTTGGTATCAGAGCAGAGCGGTTGGTATCTGAGCAGAGCGGTTGGTATCTGAGCAGAGCGGTTGGTATCAGAGCAGAGCGGTTGGTATCAGAGCCGAGCGGTTGGTATCAGAGCCGAGCGGTTGGTATCAAAGCAGAACGGTTGGTATCAGAGCAGAGCGGTTGGTCTCAGAGCAGAGCGGTTGGTATCAGAGCAGACCGGTTGGTATCAGAGCAGACCGGTTGGTATCAGAGCAGACCGGTTGGTATCAGAGCAGAGCGGTTGGTATCAGAGCAGAGCGGTTGGTATCAGAGCAGAGCGGTTGGTATCAGAGCAGAGCGGTTGGTATCTGAGCAGAGCGGTTGGTATCAGAGCCGAGCGGTTGGTATCAGAGCCGAGCGGTTGGTATCAGAGCCGAGCGGTTGGTATCAAAGAAGAACGGTTGGTATCAGAGCAGAGCGGTTGGTCTCAGAGCAGAGCGGTTGGTATCAGAGCAGACCGGTTGGTATCAGAGCAGACCGGTTGGTATCAGAGCAGACCGGTTGGTATCAGAGCAGAGCGGTTGGTATCAGAGCAGAGCGGTTGGTATCTGAGCAGAGCGGTTGGTATCTGAGCAGAGCGGTTGGTATCTGAGCAGAACGGTTGGTATCAGAGCAGAGCGGTTGGTATCAGAGCAGACCGGTTGGTATCAGAGCAGACCGGTTGGTATTAGAGCAGAGCGGTTGGTATCAGAGCAGACCGGTGTGTATCAGAGCAGACCGGTTGGTATCAGAGCAGAGCGGTTGGTATCAGAGCAGATCGGTTGGTATCTGAGCAGAGCGGTTGGTATCTGAGCATAGCGGTTGGTATCAGAGCAAAGCGGTTGGTATCAGAGCAGAGCGGTTGGTATCTGAGCAGAGCGGTTGGTATCTGAGCAGAGCGGTTGGTATCAGAGCAGAACGATTGGTATCAGAGCAGAGCGGTTGGTATCAGAGCAGAGCGGTTGGTATCTGAGCAGAGCGGTTGGTAATCAGAGCAGAGCGGTTGGTATCTGAGCAGAGCGGTTTGTATCTGAGCAGAGCAGTTGGTATCAGAGCAGAGCGGTTGGTAATCAGAGCAGAACGGTTGGTATTAGAGCAGAGTGGTTGGTATCAGAGCAGACCGGTTGGTATCAGAGCAGAGCGGTTGGTATCAGAGCAGAGCGGTTGGTATCTGAGCAGAGCGGTTGGTATTTGAGCAGAGCGGTTGGTATCAGAGAGAGCCCCAAAGACATGACAGAGATCCTAATCAGCAGTGAAGTGGTGTCTGCCCTCCTGGATGCAGGCTGTGTGTAAATGTAGTTGGGAACACAAGCACTGAGGCTTCCTCCTCTAATCTGTCTGTGTGTGTGAATCTGCTAGCGTGCAAGTGTGTGTCTGGTGTGTGTCTGTGTGTGTGTGTGTGTGTGTTTGTCTGGTGTGTGTGTGTGTGTGTGTGTGTGTGTGTGTGTGTGTGTGTGTGTGTGTGTGTGTGTGTGTGTGTGTGTGTGTGTGTGTGTGTGTGTGTGTGTGTGTGTGTGTGTGTGTGTGTGTGTGTGTTGATGCAGTCTGATCTAATCGATGCTATCCTGATAAAGATGGTCTCTCAATGCCAGAGGTGTTGATCTGATAATTATTCTCCTGATGCTGCCAGGGCTGACTCTCTCTGACACACACACACACACACACACACACACACACACACACACACACACACACACACACACACACACACACACACACACACACACACACACACACAGACACACACACACACACACACACACACACACAGACACACACACACACACACACACACACACACACACACACACACACACACACACACACACACACAGAGACTCACACAGACACAGACTCACACATACACCGATACACACAGACACCAACAGACATGCACACACACACACAGGCACAACAGACACACACACGCAAGCTCACATATTTTTACAGCGTACACACACACACAAACACACACATATTGCTTGTCTCCCAGTAAAGTGGGTCTGTCGTGGACATGCTCAATTTGTTCCCCTTCATCTAGGACTAATGTCTGTCTCCTCTACCCAGTGGCTGAAAGCACCAATTCACATCCTCTACACACACGCACGCACGCACGCACACACACACACACACACACACACACACACACACACACACACACACACACACACACACACACACACACACACACACACACACACACACACACACACACACACACAGCTGGTTAGTGCTCGGGGCACCACCTCCCCAGTCCAGGACCCTATTCATCAACAGCGTTATTTTCCTTTTAATCATCTTGTTATCTGTTTAGCATGATAAAGGTTAGATGTTGGATGAACGGCACACATTAGAACTAACATGACGCCATAAATGTGCTGATAATTTAGAAAACATTATTTAAATGTCAAGCCACCTTCATGATGAAAAACACACTAATAGTTCTATCTAAATGTCAAATTCTAATTAAATTACATCGAGTAGGGGAGAGTAGGGGAGAGGGGAGAGTAGGGGGTAGGGGATAGTATGGGATAGGGGAGAGTAGGGGGTAGGGGAGAGTAGGGGGTAGGGGAGAGTAGGGGGTAGGAGAGAGTAGGGGTAGGGCAGAGGGGAGAGTAGGGGAGAGGGGAGAGTAGGGGGTAGGGGATAGTATGGGATAGGGGAGAGTAGGGGGTAGGGGAGAGTAGGGGGTAGGGGAGAGTAGGGGGTAGGAGAGAGTAGGGGTAGAGCAGAGGGGAGAGTAGGGGGTAGGAGAGAGTAGGGGGTATGGTAGAGTAGGGGAGAGTAGGGGAGAGTAGTGGGTATGGGAGAGATGGGGAGATGGGAGAGGGGAGAGTAGGGGGTATGGGAGAGTAGGGGAGAGTAGGGGAGAGTAGTGGGTATGGGAGAGTAGGGGGTAGGGGAGAGTAGGGGGTAGGGGAGAGTAGGGGGTAGGAGAGAGTAGGGGTAGGGCAGAGGGGAGAGTAGGGGGTAGGAGAGAGTAGGGGTAGGGCAGAGGGGAGAGTAGGGGAGAGGGGAGATTAGGGTGTAGGGGAGAGTAGGGGGTAGGGGAGAGGGGAGAGTAGGGCAGAGGGGAGAGTAGGGGAGAGTATGGACGAGTAGGGGAGAGGGGGGGTAGGGAAGAGGGGGGGTGAGTATGGGAGAGGGGAGAGTAGGGGAGAGGGGAGAGTATGGGACAGGGGAGAGTAGGGGGTAGGGGGGTAGGGAAGAGTATGGGAAAGTAGGGGGAAGTAGGGGGTAGGGGAGAGTAGTGGGAAGTAGGGGGTATGGGAGAGTAGAGAGAGTAGGGAGAGAAGGGAGAATAGGGGGTTAGGGAGAGTAGGGGGGTAGGGGAGAGTAGGGGGGGAGTAGGGGAGAGTAGGGGGGGTAGGGAGAGTAGGTGGTTAGGGAAGAGTAGGTGGTTAGGGGAGAGTAGGTGGTTAGGGGAGAGTAGGTGGTTAGGGGAGAGTAGGTGGTTAGGGGAGAGTAGGTGGGTAGGGGAGAGTAGGTGGTTAGGGGAGAGTAGGTGGTTAGGGGAGAGTAGGTGGTTAGGGGAGAGTAGGGGGGTAGGGGAGAGTAGGTGGTTAGGGGAGAGTAGGTGGGGTAGGGAGAGTATGTGGTTAGGGGAGAGTAGGTGGTTAGGGGAGAGTAGGGGGGGTAGGGAGAGTAGGTGGTTAGGGGAGAGTAGGTGGTTAGGGGAGAGTAGGTGGGGGTAGGGGAGAGTAGGTGGTTAGGGGAGAGTAGGGAGAGTATGTGGTTAGGGGAGAGTAGGTGGTTAGGGGAGAGTAGGTGGGGGTAGGGGAGAGTAGGTGGTTAGGGGAGAGTAGGTGGGGGTAGGGGAGAGTAGGTGGTTAGGGGAGAGTAGGTGTTTAGGGGAGAGTAGGTGGTTAGGGGAGAGTGGGTGGTTAGGGGAGAGTAGGTGGGGTAGGGAGAGTAGGTGGTTAGGGGAGAGTAGGGGGGGTAGGGAGAGTAGGTGGTTAGGGGAGAGTAGGTGGTTAGGGGAGAGTGGGTGGTTAGGGGAGAGTAGGGGGGTAGGGGAGAGTAGGTGGTTAGGGGAGAGTAGGTGGTTAGGGGAGAGTAGGGGGGTAGGGGAGAGTAGGTGGTTAGGGGAGAGTAGGGGGGTAGGGGAGAGTAGGGGGGGTAGGGAGAGTAGGTGGTTAGGGGAGAGTAGGTGGTTAGGGGAGAGAAGGTGGTTAGGGGAGAGTAGGTGGGTAGGGGAGAGTAGGTGGTTAGGGGAGAGTAGGTGGTTAGGGGAGAGTAGGTGGTTAGGGGAGAGTAGGTGGTTAGGGAAGAGTAGGTGGTTAGGGGAGAGTAGGTGGTTAGGGGAGAGTAGGTGGTTAGGGGAGAGTGGGTGGTTAGGGGAGAGTAGGTGGTTAGGGGAGAGTAGGTGGTTAGGGGAGAGTATGTGGGTAGGGGAGAGTAGGTGGTTAGGGGAGAGTGGGTGGTTAGGGGAGAGTAGGTGGTTAGGGGAGAGTAGGTGGTTAGGGGAGAGTAGGTGGTTAGGGGAGAGTAGGTGGGGGTAGGAGAGAGTAGGTGGTTAGGGGAGAGTAGGTGGTTAGGGGAGAGTAGGGGGGTAGGGGAGAGTAGGTGGTTAGGGGAGAGTAGGTGGTTAGGGGAGAGTAGGTGGTTAGGGGAGAGTAGGTGGTTAGGGGAGAGTAGGTGGTTAGGGGAGAGTGGGTGGTTAGGGGAGAGTAGGGGGGTAGGGGAGAGTAGGTGGTTAGGGGAGAGTGGGTGGGGGTAGGGGAGAGTGGGTGGTTAGGGGAGAGTAGGTGGGGGTAGGGGAGAGTGGGTGGTTAGGGGAGAGTAGGGGGGTAGGGAGAGTAGGTGGTTAGGGGAGAGTAGTGGTTAGGGGAGAGTAGGTGGTTAGGGGAGAGTGGGTGGTTAGGGGAGAGTAGGGGGGTAGGGGAGAGTAGGTGGTTAGGGAAGAGTAGGTGGTTAGGGGAGAGTAGGTGGGGTAGGGGAGAGTAGGTGGTTAGGGGAGAGTAGGTGGGGGTAGGGGAGAGTAGGGGGGTAGGGGAGAGTAGGTGGTTAGGGAAGAGTAGGTGGTTAGGGGAGAGTAGGTGGTTAGGGGAGAGTAGGTGGTTAGGGGAGAGTGGGTGGTTAGGGGAGAGTAGGTGGGTAGGGGAGAGTGGGTGGTTAGGGGAGAGTAGGGGGGTAGGGGAGAGTAGGTGGTTAGGGGAGAGTAGGTGGTTAGGGGAGAGTAGGTGGTTAGGGGAGAGTAGGTGGTTAGGGGAGAGTAGGTGGGTAGGGGAGAGTAGGTGGTTAGGGGAGAGTAGGTGGTTAGGGGAGAGTAGGTGGTTAGGAGAGAGTAGGGGGGTAGGGGAGAGTAGGTGGTTAGGGGAGAGTAGGTGGTTAGGAGAGAGTAGGTGGTTAGGGGAGAGTGGGTGGTTAGGGGAGAGTAGGGGGGTAGGGGAGAGTAGGTGGTTAGGGGAGAGTAGGGGGGGGTAGGGGAGAGTAGGGGGGGTAGGGGAGAGTAGGTGGTTAGGGGAGAGTAGGTGGTTAGGGGAGAGTAGGTGGTTAGGGGAGAGTAGGGGGATAGGGGAGAGTGGGTGGTTAGGGGAGAGTAGGGGGATAGGGGAGAGTGGGTGGTTAGGGGAGAGTAGGGGGATAGGGGAGAGTAGGTGGTTAGGGGAGAGTAGGTGGTTAGGAGAGAGTAGGTGGTTAGGGGAGAGTAGGTGGGTAGGGGAGAGTAGGTGGTTAGGGGAGAGTAGGTGGTTAGGGGAGAGTAGGTGGTTAGGGGAGAGTAGGGGGATAGGGGAGAGTGGGTGGTTAGGGGAGAGTAGGTGGTTAGGGGAGAGTAGGTGGTTAGGGGAGAGTAGGGAGAGTAGGGGGGGTAGGGAGAGTAGGGGGATAGGGGAGAGTATGGAGAGTAGGTGGTTAGGGGAGAGTAGGTGGTTAGGGGAGAGTAGGGGGATAGGGGAGAGTGGGTGGTTAGGGGAGAGTAGGTGGTTAGGGGAGAGTAGGTGGTTAGGGGAGAGTAGGTGGTTAGGGGAGAGTAGGGAGAGTAGGGGGGTAGGGGAGAGTAGGTGGTTAGGGGAGAGTAGGGGGGGGTAGGGAGAGTAGGTGGTTAGGGGAGAGTAGGTGGTTAGGGGAGAGTAGGGGGGGGTAGGGGAGAGTAGGTGGTTAGGGGAGAGTGGGTCGAAGGGGAGAGTAGGTGGGTAGGGGAGAGTAGGTGGTTAGGGGAGAGTAGGTGGTTAGGGGAGAGTGGGTGGTTAGGGGAGAGTAGGTGGATAGGGGAGAGTAGGTGGTTAGGGGAGAGTAGGTGGTTAGGGGAGAGTAGGTGGTTAGGGGAGAGTGGGTGGGGTAGGGGAGAGTAGGTGGTTAGGGGAGAGTAGGTGGTTAGGGGAGAGTAGGTGGTTAGGGGAGAGTAGGTGGTTAGGGGAGAGTAGGTGGTTAGGGGAGAGTAGGTGGTTAGGGGAGAGTAGGGGGGTAGGGGAGAGTAGGTGGTTAGGGGAGAGTGGGTCGAAGGGGAGAGTAGGTGGGTAGGGGAGAGTAGGTGGTTAGGGGAGAGTAGGTGGTTAGGGGAGAGTGGGTGGTTAGGGGAGAGTAGGTGGATAGGGGAGAGTAGGTGGTTAGGGGAGAGTAGGTGGTTAGGGGAGAGTAGGTGGGGTAGGGGAGAGTAGGTGGTTAGGGGAGAGTGGGTGGGGTAGGGGAGAGTAGGTGGTTAGGGGAGAGTAGGTGGTTAGGGGCCGCCCCCCCCCCCCCCCCCCCCCCCCCCCCCCCCCCCCCCCCCCCCCCCCCCCCCCCCCCCCAAAACATAATGGAAAAAATAATCTGCCAAATGATATATAAGGAAGCAATTATCTTGAAAATATAACTGTTCATTTCTCTGGTTTGATGTGAACATCAGTAGTATAGTTGAGTAGAGAGGTTACATGTTAACACCAGTTGAGTAGAGGGGTTACAGGTTAACATCAGTAGTACAGTTGAGTAGAGAGGTTACAGGTTAACACCAGTAGTATAGTTGAGTAGAGAGATTACATGTTAACACCAGTTGAGTAGAGGGGTTACAGGTTAACATCAGTAGTACAGTTGAGTAGAGAGGTTACAGGTTAACACCAGTAGTATAGTTGAGTAGAGAGATTACATGTTAACACCAGTTGAGTAGAGGGGTTACAGGTTAACATCAGTAGTACAGTTGAGTAGAGAGGTTACAGGTTAACATCAGTAGTATAGTTGAGTAGAGAGGTTACAGGTTAACATAAGTAGTATAGTTGAATAGAGAGGTTACAGGTTAACATCAGTAGTATAGTTGAATAGAGAGGTTACAGGTTAACATCAGTAGTATAGTTGAATAGAGAGGTTACAGGTTAACATAAGTAGTATAGTTGAATAGAGGGGTTACAGGTTAACATCAGTAGTATAGTTGAGTAGAGAGGTTACAGGTTAACATAAGTAGTATAGTTGAATAGAGAGGTTACAGGTTAACATCAGTAGTATAGTTGAATAGAGGTTACAGGTTAACATCAGTAGTATAGTTGAGTAGAGAGGTTACAGGTTAACATCAGTAGTATAGTTGAATAGAGAGGTTACAGGTTAACATCAGTAGTATAGTTGAGTAGAGAGGTTACAGGTTAACACCAGTAGTATAGTTGAGTAGAGAGGTTACAGGTTAACATCAGTAGTATAGTTGAGTAGAGGGGTTACAGGTTAACAACAGTAGTATAGTTGAATAGAGAGTTTACGTGAACTAATGAACGTCTCAGGATAAAAATGAGGCATTATAACATGTACTAATGAACACCTCAGGAATCGACAGTAATACGCCGAGGTATTATAACATGTACTAATGAACACCTCAGGAATCGACA
>NW_024058719.1:234668-257168 GCF_016432855.1 Salvelinus namaycush
AGAGAGTAGGTGGTTAGGGGAGAGTATGTGGTTAGGGGAGAGTGGGTCGAAGGGGAGAGTAGGGCTGTGTGGGGGGTAATTTGCCACTGATTTACCAATCTAGGGTCCAAAATCACACCCTATTCTCCATAGGTCTCTATGTAGGGAATAGGGTGCAATTTGGGAAGCTTCCTTGGATGAAAACCAATCAGGTTACTTTCCCTCAGTCACCAGTAGAGCTTATTGATCTGTGGCACTAATTTCAGAAAATTGTGAATGAAATGCACTCCAAGACCACTATTTAATGGCAACTGGCAGTACATACAGCTGTAGCCTGGCTCTGGGTGGCAAAACAATATAGGGAATGAAATGAACACTACTACAAATACAGTCAGATAAATAGAACAGTACTCCAAATACAGCCAGATACTAGAACAGTACTCCAAATACTACTCCAAATACAGCCAGATACTAGAACAGTACTCCAAATACAGCCAGATACTAGAACAGTACTCCAAATACTACTCCAAATACAGCCAGATACTAGAACAGTACTCCAAATACAGCCAGATACTAGACAGTACTCAAATACTACTCCAAATACAGCCAGATACTAGAACAGTACTCCAAATACAGCCAGATACTAGAACAGTACTCCAAATACTACTCCAAATACAGCCAGATACTAGAACAGTACTCCAAATACAGCCAGATACTAGAACAGTACTCAAAATACTACTACAAATACAGTCAGATAATAGAACAGTACTCCAAATACAGCCAGATACTAGAACAGTACTCCAAATACTACTCCAAATACAGCCAGATACTAGAACAGTACTCCAAATACAGCCAGATACTAGAACAGTACTCAAAATACTACTCTAAATACAGCCAGATACTAGAACATCACTCCAAATACAGCCAGATACTAGAACAGTACTCCAAATACAGTCAGATACTAGAACAGTACTCCAAATACAGTCAGATACTAGAACAATACTCCAAATACAGTCAGATACTAGAACAGTTCTCCAAATACAGCCAGATACTAGAACAGTACTCCAAATACTACTCCAAATACAGCCAGATACTAGAACAGTACTCCAAATACAGTCAGATACTAGAACAGTACTCCAAATACAGTCAGATACTAGAACAGTACTCCAAATACAGTCAGATACTAGAACAGTACTCCACATACTACTCCAAATACAGCCAGATACTAGAACAGTACTCCAAATACAGCCAGATACTAGAACAGTACTCCAAATACTACTCCAAATACAGCCAGATACTAGAACAGTACTCCAAATACAGCCAGATACTAGAACAGTACTCCAAATACTACTCCAAATACAGCCAGATACTAGAACAGTACTCCAAATACAGCCAGATACTAGAACAGTACTCCAAATACTACTCCAAATACACCAGATACTAGACAGACTCCAAATACAGTCAGATACTAGAACAGTACTCCAAATACAGCCAGATAATAGAACAGTACTCCAAATACAGCCAGATACTAGAACATTACTCCAAATACAGCCAGATACTAGAACAGTACTCCAAATACTACTACAAATACAGCCAGATACTAGAACAGTACTCCAAATACAGTCAGATACTAGAACAGTACTCCAAATACAGCCAGATACTAGAACAGTACTCCAAATACTACTCCAAATACAGTCAGATACTAGAACAGTACTCCAAATACAGTCAGATACTAGAACAATACTCCAAATACAGCCAGATACTAGAACGGTACTCCAAATACTCCTCCAAATACAGTCAGATACTAGAACAGTACTCCAAATAGTCAGATACTAGAACAGTACTCCAAATACTACTACAAATACAGTCAGATACTAGAACAGTACTCCAAATACAGCTAAACACTAGAACAGTACTCCAAATAGAGCTAGATACTAGAACAGTACTCCAAATACTACTCCAAATACAACTAGATACTAGAACATTACTCCAAATACAGCCAGATACTAGAACGGTACTCCAAATACTACTCCAAATACAGCCAGATACTAGAACAGTACTCCAAATACAGTCAGATACTAGAACAGTACTCCAAATACAGCCAGATACTAGAACAGTACTCCAAATACAGTCATATACTAGAACAATACTCCAAATACAGCCAGATACTAGAACAATACTCCAAATACAGCCAGATACTAGAACAGTACTCCAAATAGAGCTAGATACTAGAACAGTACTCCAAATACTACTCCAAATACAGCCAGATACTAGAACATCACTCCAAATAAAGCTAGATACTAGAACACTACTCCAAATACAGTCAGATAGTAGAACAGTTCTCCAAATACAGCTAGATACTAGAACAGTACTCCAAATACTACTCCAAATACAGCCAGATACTAGAACAGTACTCCAAATACAGCCATATACTAGAACAATACTCCAAATACTACTCCAAATACAGCCATATACTAGAACAGTACTCCAAATACAGCCAGATACTAGAACAGTACTCCAAATACTACTCCAAATACAGCCAGATACTAGAACAGTACTCCAAATACAGCCAGATACTAGAACAGTACTCCAAATACAGCCAGATACTAGAACAATACTCCAAATACAGCCAGATACTAGAACAGTACTCCAAATACTACTCCAAATACAGCCAGATACTAGAACAGTACTCCAAATACAGTCAGATACTAGAACAGTACTCCAAATACAGCCAGATACTAGAACCGTACTCCAAATACAGCCAGATACTAGAACATTACTCCAAATACAGCCAGATACTAGAACAGTACTCCAAATACTACTCCAAATACAGCCAGATACTAGAACAGTACTCCAAATACAGTCAGATACTAGAACAGTACTCCAAATACAGCCAGATACTAGAGCAGTACTCCAAATACAGTCAGATACTAGAACAGTACTCCAAATACAGTCAGATACTAGAACAATACTCCAAATACAGCCAGATACTAGAACGGTACTCCAAATACTACTCCAAATACAGTCAGATACTAGAACAGTACTCCAAATAGTCAGATACTAGAACAGTACTCCAAATACTACTACAAATACAGTCAGATACTAGAACAGTACTCCAAATACAGCTAAACACTAGAACAGTACTCCAAATAGAGCTAGATACTAGAACAGTACTCCAAATACTACTCCAAATACAACTAGATACTAGAACATTACTCCAAACACAGCCAGATACTAGAACGGTACTCCAAATACTACCTCAAATACAGCCAGATACTAGAACAGTACTCCAAATACAGTCAGATACTAGAACAGTACTCCAAATACAGCCAGATACTAGAACAGTACTCCAAATACAGTCATATACTAGAACAGTACTCCAAATACAGCCAGATACTAGAACATCACTCCAAATAAAGCTAGATACTAGAACACTACTCCAAATACAGTCAGATAGTAGAACAGTACTCCAAATACAGCTAGATACTAGAACAGTACTCCAAATACTACTCCAAATACAGCCAGATACTAGAACAGTACTCCAAATACAGCCATATACTAGAACAATACTCCAAATACTACTCCAAATACAGCCATATACTAGAACAGTACTCCAAATACTACTACAAATACAGCCAGATACAAGAACAGTACTCCAAATACTACTCTAAATACAGCCATATACTAGAACAATACTCCAAATACTATTCCAAATACAGGCAGATACTAGAACAGTACTCCAAATACAGTCAGATACTAGATCATTACTCCAAATACAGCTTTATACTAGAACAGTACTCCAAATACTACTCCAAATACAGTCAGATACTAGAACAGTACTCCAAATACAGCTAGATACTAGAACAGTACTCCAAATACTACTCCAAATACAGTCAGATACTAGAACAGTACTCCAAATACAGCCTGATACTAGAACAGTACTTCAAATAGAGTCAGATACTAGAACAGTACTCCAGATACTAGAACAGTACTCCAAATACTACTCCAAATACAGTCAGATACTAGAACAGTACTCCAAATACAGCTAGATACTAGAACAGTACTCCAAATACTACTCCAAATACAGTCAGATACTAGAACAGTACTCCAAATACAGCCAGATACTAGAACAGTACTCCAAATACAGGCATATACTAGAACAGTACTCCAAACACAGCCAGATACTAGAACAATACTCCAAATACAGCTAGATACTAGAACAGTACTTCAAATACAGCTAGATACTAGAACAGTACTCCAAATACTACTCCAAATACAGCCAGATACTAGAACAGTACTCCAAATTCAGCCATATACTAGAACAGTACTCCAAATACTACTCCAAATACAGCCAGATACAAGAACAGTACTCCAAATACTACTCTAAATAGAGCCATATACTAGAACAGTACTCCAAATACTACTCCAAATACAGGCAGATACTAGAACAGTACTCCAAATACAGCTAGATACTAGAACAGTACTTCAAATACAGCTAGATACTAGAACAGTACTCCAAATACTACTCCAAATACAGCTAGATACTAGAACAGTACTCCAAATACAGCTAGATACTAGAACAGTACTCCAAATACTACTCCAAATACAGTCAGATACTAGAACAGTACCCCAAATACAGTCAGATACTAGAACAGTACTCCAAATACTACTCCAAATACAGCCAGATACTAGAACAGTACTCCAAATACAGTCAGATACTAGAACAGAACTACAAATACAGCCAGATACTAGAACATAACTACAAATACAGCCATATACTAGAACACTACTCCAAATACTACTCCAAATACAGCCAGATACTAGAACAGTACTCCAAATACAGCCAGATACTAGAACAGTACTCAAAATACTACTCCAAATACAGCCAGATACTAGAACAGTACTCCAAATACAGCCAGATACTAGAACAGTACTCAAAATACTACTCCAAATACAGCCAGATACTAGAACAGTACTCCAAATACAGCCAGATACTAGAACAGTACTCAAAATACTACTCCAAATACTAGAATAGTTTGAGAACATAAGGAACCCCTGTTGTTGTATTGTTGTTGTTGTTGTGTTGTTGTTGTTTGTTGTTGTTGTGTTGCTGTTGTTGTTGTTGTGGTGTTGTTGCTGTGGTGTTGTTGTCGTGGTGTTGTTTTGTTGTGTTGTTGTGGTGTTGTTGTTTTTGTTGTCGTGTTGTTGTTGCTGTGGTGTTGTTGTCGTGGTGTTGTTGTGTTGCTGTGGTGTTGTTGTTGTGTTGTTGTTGTGTTGTTGTTGTGTTGTTGTTGTGTTGTTGTTGTGTTTTTATGTAGATATCAAGCCTCACACAGCTTGGTGTATAAAACCAGTCTCCTGGACAGGGTAATATAATGTATACGGTCACAGTAGATCGATAAGTAAAAAGGTTATCCACCTCATGAACCGTCACTCATACACCCTCTCTGTGGAGACCTCCCAAATGACACCCTGTTCCCTATGTAGTGCACTACTTTATGGTAGTGACCCTTTAGGTCCTGGTCAAAAGTACATAGGGAATAGGTAGGTAATTTCTGTGACTGTATTAAAATGATCAGTCCTTCATCCCCCTCCTCCTCTTCCTCCTCTTCTTCCTCCGCCTGCTCTTCCTCATCCTTCTCTTCCTCATCCTCTTCCTCCTCCTCCACCTCATCCTCCTCTTCCTCCTCCTCCCCCTCCTCCTCCTCCTCTTCCTCCTCCTCCTCTTCCTCCTATTCCCTTCTCCTCTCTCCTCTCCTCCCCCTCCCCTCCTCATCTCTCACTCCTCCCTTTCTCCTCCCCTCCCCCTCCTCCCATCTCCTCCTCCTCTTCCTCCTCCTCCTCTTCCTCCTCTTCCTCCTCATCTTCCTCCTCCTCCTCTTCCTCTTCCTCCTCCTCTACACACCCCAAGTATTTATAGGCTATCAACGCTTCAATGCAGCTCATCCATTTCACATAAAGGTGTGTGTGTGTGTGTGTGTGTGTGTGTGTGTGTGTGTGTGTCTGTGTGGTGTGTGTGGTGTGGTGTGTGTGTGTGTGTGTGTGTGTGTGTGCGTGCGTGCGTGCGTGCGTGCGTGCGTGCGTGCGTGCGTGCGTGCGTGCGTGTCTCCATTTACATCCCTCTTCATTTCAGATGAAGGCGGTGGGAGGAGGGAGGAAGAGGGAGGAGGATGATGTTTAACCTGTTCTTCAAAGTCAACATCACCAGCATCTGAAGTGCATGACACTCCTTGTTGATGAAGTAATTTGTGATTGGGCCAGCTGGTGTATTAATAACCAGTAGGGTGGAGATACACTGCCCCATTTCTATTAGATCCAATGGGAAACCACTAAACAGCATTGACATGGGGCCATATAATTGGAAGATCAATTATCCTTCTTCTCTTTAACTTGAACAACCTGAACATTTATGAACATTACTTAATGTCTCAGGCTGGAGAGGAAGAGAGGTGATGAGGAGAGGAGAGGAGAGGAAGAGAGGTGATGAGGAGAGGAGAGGAGAGGAGAGGAAGAGAGGTGATGAGGAGGGGAGAGGAGAGGAAGAGAGGTGATGAGGAGAGGAGAGGTGAGGAAGAGAGGTGATGAGGAGGGGAAGAGAGGTGATGAGGAGAGGAGAGGAGAGGAAGAGAGGTGATGAGGAGGGGAGAAGAGAGGAAGAGAGGTGATGAGGAGTGGAGAGGAAGAGAGGTGATGAGGAGAGGAGAGGAGAGGAAGAGAGGTGATGAGGAGAGGAGAGGAAGATAGGTGATGAGGAGAGGAAGAGAGGTGATGAGGAGAGGAGGGGAGAGAGGAAAGGAGAGGAGAGAAAGACAGGTGATGAGGAGAGGAGAGGAAGACAGGTGATGAGGGGAGGAGAGGAGAGAAAGACAGGTGATGAGGAGAGGAGAGGAGAGGAAGACAGGTGATGAGGAGGGGAGAAGAGAGGAAGAGAGTTGATAAGGAGAGGAGAGGGAGAGAGGTGATGAGGAGGGGCGAGGAGAGGAAGATAGGTGATGAGGAGAGGAAGAGAGGGGATGAGGAGAGGAGAGGAAGAGAGGTGATGAGGAGAGGAGAGGAAGAGAGGTGATGAGGAGAGGAAGAGAGGTGATGAGGAGAGGAAGAGAGGTGATGAGGAGAGGAAGAGAGGTGATGAGGAGAGGAGAGGAAGAGAGGTGATGAGGAGAGGAGAGGAAGAGAGGTGATGAGGAGAGGAGAGGAAGACAGGTGATGAGAAGAGGAGAGGAAGACAGGTGATGAGAAGAGGAGAGGAAGACAGGTGATGAGGAGAGGAGAGGAAGAGAGGTGATGAGGAGAGGAGAGGCGGTGAGGAGAGGAAGACAGGTGATGAGGAGAGGAGAGGAAGAGAGGTGATGAGGAGAGGAGAGGAAGAGAGGTGATGAGGAGAGGAAAATACCTTTGTTTTCGTCCCAATTGGCACCCTAAATAGATCTAATCTGGTCTAAAGTAGTGCACTATATAGGGAATAGGGCTCAGGTCTAAAGTAGTGCACTATATAGGGAATAGGGTTCCATTTGGGAGGCCTCCTCTCCCTGCCAGCCACCCAGTTGTCTCTTCTTGAAATTCACACTTTAGTGCATTGGTCACTTTGAGAGCTGGAGGTCTAATGTGATTTGTGTGCCTGGCCACCCTGCCATTCTCTGGGCCTGCGGTGTAACCGTTCCCCACTGCAGTGCAGCCACGAGATAGTTACGCAAATATAGGGTTTAAAGTTCGTTTTTCTGGATGGTTCTTCTTCGCTTTTCCTGAACGATATAGAGGAGAGGCCCATCTGAGTGGCTCTCCTCTCCTTTCCCCTGAACGATATAGTGACTTAAAGAGGAGAGGCCATGTTTTTCCCTCACTTCATTTTTTCTGTCTTTATTAATTGGTCAGAGTTATTAACTGGTCAGAGTTATTAATTGGTCAGATAATTTAATTGGTCAGAGTTATTAATTGGTCAGAGTTATTAATTGGTCAGAGTTATTAATTGGTCAGATAATTTAATTGGTCAGAGTTATTAATTGGTCAGAGTTATTAATTGGTCAGAGTTATTAATTGGTCAGAGTTATTATTTGGTCAGAGTTATTAATTGGTCAGAGTTATTATTTGGTCAGAGTTATTCATTGGTCAGATAATTAATTGGTCAGAGTATTAATGGTCAGGAGGTTAGTTAATTGGTCAGAGTTATTAATTGGTCAGAGTTATTAATTGGTCAGATAATTTAATTGGTCAGAGTTATTATTTGGTCAGAGTTATTAATTGGTCAGAGTTATTAATTGGTCAGAGTTATTAATTGGTCAGAGTTATTATTTGCTCAGAGTTATTCATTGGTCAGAGTTATTAATTGGTCAGAGTTATTAATTGGTCAGAGTTATTAATTGGTCAGAGTTATTAATTGGTCAGATAATTTAATTGGTCAGAGTTATTATTTGGTCAGAGTTATTATTTGGTCAGAGTTATTAATTGGTCAGAGTTATTATTTTGGGTCTGAAAAAAGTGTTTATATTAAGAAATGTGTTGTAGTCTTTCCATCGCTTGTTTGTTTTGTGTGGTTGAACTAAACTAACCTGGTTGTCAACATGTTTGCTTTTTACCTGTGTAATCCAATGGCTTTTGAAGGTTGTATGTGTGCTGTTGGACAAGGAGACATGTTTCCTCAATGGGGACAAGGAGACATGTTTCCTCAATGGGGACAAGGAGACATGTTTCCTCAATGGGGACAAGGAGACATGTTTCCTCAATGGGGACAAGGAGACATGTTTCCTCAATGGGGACAAGGAGACATGTTTCCTCAATGGGGACAAGGAGACATGTTTCCTCAATGGGGACAAGGATTTCCATCTACTACGTGTTGTTTTGTTTCCTTCTATGACACCTGCTGCTTTTCGCAAATCAAGATTACCCAGAAGATTTTGAAAACAAGATATTACAAGGTAGAAAGTAGCTGAAATAGAATCAGTCATCTTTATGGATTAAAAAGCCTTTAACTTACAACCAACAACGTGATTTGTATAACTGTAATCAATATTCTCATTTGTCCCTGTCCGTCATACACTGAGTGGACAAAACATTAGGAACACCTGCTCTTTCCTTGACATAGACTGACCAGGTGAATCCAGGTGAATGATATGATCCCTTATTGATGTCACCTGTTAAATCCACTTCAATCAGTGTAGATGAAGGGGAGGAGACAGGTGGTTAAAGAAGGATTTTTAAGCCTTTAATCCTTGAGACAATTGAGACATGGATTGTGTATGTGTGTCATTCAGAGGGCAAGACAAAATATTGAAGTGCTTTTGAACGGGTTATGGTAGTAGGTTTGAGTGTTTCAAGAACTGCAACGCTGCTGAGTCTTTCACACTCAACAGTTTCCTGTGTGTGTAAAGAATGGTCCACCACTCAAAGGACATCCAGCCAACTTTATGTGGGAGGCATTGGAGTCGACACGGGCCAGCATCCCTGCGGAACGTTTGGGAGGCATTGGAGTCGACACGGGCCAGCATCCCTGCGGAACGTTTGGGAGGCATTGGAGTCGACACGGGCCAGCATCCCTGCGGAACGTTTGCGCCTCTGGGATTCGAATAAGTAACCCTCTGTCTTCAATCAGCTGATGGGTCTCTCTTTTCCCTCTGGGCCCTCTCTTTTCTGTTCTCTCCATCATTCTCTACCTTCACCGTTCCCTTCATCTTCTTTATTAAAGCACATGAAAGAGAGAGAGGTATTTTCTCTGAGAGGGCCAGGCAACAGTAGATTACATCTATCACTCCTTTACTTTCTCAGTTTTCCATCTTTCATTTAACAGCAGCCTGTCTTTTTTCTCTCTCTCTCTCTCTCTCTCTCTCTCTCTCTCTCTCTCTCTCTCTCTCTCGCTCTCTCTCTCTGTCTCTTTCTCTCTCTCCCTCTCTCTCTGTCTCTCTCCCTCTCCATGTATTTCTGTCTCTCTCTCTTTCTCTCTCGCTCTCTCTCGCTCTCTGTCTCTTTCTCTCTCTCTTTCTCTCTCTCTCTCTCTCTCTATCTCTCTCTATCTTGTTCTCTCAGACCTCAGTTGTGTCGTGACCTAATTTACTGGCAACCACTGACCACACTTGTAGTCATTACACTGATTTTTAAAAAACTGGGGGATTTTTAAATATTTTTTTAAAGAATACTATATTTTATAGTGATCATCTTTTGTAGAATCATGTGGTTCAGTCTGCTTCTTCTGCTCTGAGACCAGAATCCATTACTGAGACCAGAAACAAACCAGACTGGATACAAACAGTATGCCAGACAGAGAGGGGGAGTCCAGTCTTCTCTCTCCTCTTCCTCTCTTCTTCAGAATGTTAACGGTACCACAGTAGAGGCTGTAGCCCACTGTAGCATGGTGGTGTGTGTCTCTTCTCCTCCTCTCCTCCCCTTCTCCCCCCTCATCCTCTCTCCTCTTCATCATCTTCCCACTCATCTTCCCTCCCCTCTCATATCCCCTCCTCCTCTCCTCTTCCTCCCTCTCTCTCCTTCTCCCTCCTCTTCTCTCACTCTCCTCCTTATCCTCTTCCTCTCCCCTCCTGCCTCTCTCTCTCCCTCCTCTTTCTCTCCTCTCTCCGCTCCTCTCCTCCCTCTCATATTCCCTCTTCTCTCTCTTCCTCCCTCCTTATCTCTCTTCTCTCTCCCTTCCCCTCATCCCCCTCTCCCCTCTTCCTCTCCTCCTTTCTCTATAACTCCAGCATGTTAACCATGGTCTGGGGTTGTGTGTGTGTGTCTCCTGGGTAACAGTGAATGGAGCCCTGGCAGCTCCTAATAGGTGGTAAAGTGTTGACTTCCAGAGAAATGGACTGAAGCTTTAACCTGGGAGGGAAATTGATCCCATTACCTTGAGCTCTGGCTACTAGGCTGCTAGATTGCTCGCCTCCCGTAGGAGAGAGGGGGGGAAGAAGAGGGAGGGAGGGAGATAGGAGGAGGAGGGAGGGAGGGAGATAGGAAGAGGAGGGAGGGAAATTGATCCCATTACCTTGAGCTCTGGCTACTAGGCTGCTAGATTGCTCGCCTCCCGTAGGAGAGAGGGGGAAGAGAGAGGGGAGGAGGGAGTGAAGAGGAGGGAGGGAGGGAGATAGGAAGAGGAGGGAGGAGGGAGATAGGAAGGAGGAGGAGGGAATGGAGGGAGATAGGAAGAGGAGTGAGGGAGGAAGATAGGAGGGAGAGAGGGAGGGAGGATATAGGAGAGGTAATACGCCGAGGCATTATAACATGTACTAATGAACACCTCAGGAATCGACAGTAATACGACGAGGCATTATAACATGAACTAATGAACGACTCAGGAATAGACAGTAATACGATGAGGCATTATAACATGAACTAATGAACGTCTCAGGAATCAACAGTAATACGACGAGGCATTATAACATGTACTAATGAACACCTCAGGAATAGACAGTAATACGATGAGGCATTATAACATGAACTAATGAACACCTCAGGAATCGACAGTAATACGACGAGGCATTATAACATGTACTAATGAACACCTCAGGAATCGACAGTAATACGATGAGGTATTATAACATGTACTAATGAACACCTCAGGAATCGACAGTAATACGCCGAGGCATTATAACATGTACTAATGAACACCTCAGGAATCGACAGTAATACGACGAGGCATTATAACATGAACTAATGAACACCTCAGGAATCGACAGTAATACGCTGAGGCATTATAACGTGAACTAATGAACACCTCAGGAATACACTGGAGAAAGTAACAGGTTAGAGAGATACTGACAGGATGAGAAGTCTTGTCAGGTCTGTCTCATATATTTTTTAGAGGGAATCTTAAAAGGGAGACAACTGTTTCACAGTATCTGACTTGTGGGAGTGTGTGTGTGTGTGTGTGTGTGTGTGTGTGTGTGTGTGTGTGTGTGTGTGTGTGTGTGTGTGTGTGTGTGTGTGTGTGTGTGTGTGTGTGTGTGTGTGTGTGTGTGTATGCTCATGCGTATTTGTGTGTGTGTGTGTGTGTGTGAGGTTGTGTGTGTGTTTACAGTCCCACTGGGAGAAGGAAACAGACATAGATGGGGTGTATCTATCTAGAGCTGGCTGTTCTTTCAGAGACTCTCTTTGACAGAAGAAATCCTCTGTCATTTCATTTCATTTGAAGAAGTAAAATGATCCCTGTCAGTTTGAGAGGACCATGTCTCTCTCTCTCAGGCACACAGGCAGATAGACATATATACAGGCAGACAGACAGGCAGACAGACAGACTGACGGGCAGACAGGCAGACAGACATACAGACGTACAGGCAGGCAGACATGCAGAGATACAGACAGAGAGACAGACAGACAGACAGACAGGCAGACAGACAGACAGGCAGAGAGACAGGCAGATAGACAGGCATACAGACAGGCAGAGAGGCAGACAGGGAGAGAGACAGGCATACAGACAGGCAGACAGACAGGCAGAGAGACAGACATAGAGACAGGCTCAAAGTACATATAAATGCAGAGGATGATTGGAGAGATTGAATTGGTGGAGATTTCCTCAGGGAGACCGGTTCAGTGCTCGACCAGTTTGTTTGTGCATTTGGATGGATGTGAGAGGGAAAGTGTTTCCTTTTTTCCCCCACTCAGTCTCTTCTCACCAAAATACATTCATGGTAGCTGAGTATAAATAAAAAAACATATTTCTGTGGCACATTGTGAAGGTTTCAGACCTGCATTTGCACAGGCAGCCCAATTCTTATATTCTGTCACGTTGTTTGGTAATAATTGGGCGAAATATCAGAATCGGGCTGCCTGTGTAAAACGCAGCATTAGTGTCTGTAATGTGAGTTCTAGTCGTTTCCTCTCAGTACTACTGTGTGTGTAATGAGGGTTCTAGTCGTTTCCTCTCAGTACTACTGTGTGTGTAATGTGAGTTCTAGTTATATCCTCTCAGTACTACTATGTGTGTAATGTGAGTTTTAGTCATATCCTCTCAGTACTACTATGTATAATGTGAGTTCTAGTTATATCCTCTCAGTACTACTATGTGTGTAATGTGAGTTCTAGTTATATCCTCTCAGTACTACTATGTATAATGTGAGTTCTAGTTATATCCTCTCAGTACTACTATGTGTGTAATGTGAGTTCTAGTCGTATCCTCTCAGTACTACTGTGTGTGTAATGTGAGTTCTAGTCATATCCTCTCAGTACTACTATGTGTAATGAGTTCTAGTCGTATCCTCTCAGTACTACTATGTGTGTAATGTGAGTTCTAGTCGTTTCCTCTCAGTACTACTATGTGTAATGTGAGTTCTAGTCGTATCCTCTCAGTACTACTGTGTGTGTAATGTGAGTTCTAGTCATATCCTCTCAGTACTACTATGTGTAATGAGTTCTAGTCGTATCCTCTCAGTACTACTATGTGTGTAATGTGGGTTCTAGTAATTTCCTCTCAGTACTACTATGTCTGTAATGTGGGTTCTAGTCGTATCCTCTCAGTACTACTATGTGTGTAATGAAGCTTTGTGTCTCTCTTATGCATTGTATGCTCCTGTCCCCTCAGTACCTGGAGCGGTCCCTCTGGAGTCCATCCAGGGCAGTGCTTATGAAGAGAAGATGATCCTGAAATGGAGAGAACCAGCCCAAACCTATGGAATCATCACTCAGTACGAGGTAATTCACGTATTTATTGATCGATCGAATGAATGATCGATCGATTGATTGAATTTAGTCAATTATCAAACACACAGAGTCTATTTTTTTTCTTCTTCTTGTCCGGCGTTCCATTTCTGTCTCTTCTGAATCGTTGTCCTTTTAGAGAACCACTGAAGCAGTACAGTAGACCCAGGATCGCACCTCCTTATTCCTGTGGAACAACCTCAAATGGACAAAAACTAAATCTGAAAATATCACACATCCCAGACTTTTCTAGGCTACTAAAACTACAGGCCTTTGTGCCCATGTAAAGGTTGTTTATACCCATGCCAGCTAACCAAGCCCCTGAACTCTATCTAATGTTGAATATTAGGTAGGTTATCTACCTTACACCCCCCCCCCCCCCCCAAAGAAAAAGAGAGGAGAATTAGGCATTGGTCTGAAGCCGAAAAAGAACGGAAATACACATGAGCACCACAATGCCTACCCCACCCATGCTCTACCATGGTTTTCCTGCACACAGCTTTGACCTACTACAGTAGCTATGTTGGTCTATTGTACTAAAACTAATGTGTAGGCAGGTTGCTTAGGATTCAAACCTCCCAAACTACCTTTTCAAGCTTTTCTTTTAAATTATATAAAAGCAAGCTTTGCTTTTATACTTACAACACCATTTTGTCTTGTAGTAATGTGGTGCCTGCCTGTATTTCCTCCAACATTTAATTTAGCAACATATATAGTTAGCTAAATATGCCTATATTCTGTGTACCACCCCTACCGTGTCACAACACAACTGATTGGCTCAAACACAGTACATTCAACAAATTAACTTTTGACAAGGCACACCTGTTAATTGAAACGCATTCCAGGTGACTACCTCATGAAGCTGGTTGAGAGAATGCCAAGAGTGTGCAAAGCTGTCATCAAGGCAAAGGGTGGCTACCTTGACAAATGTAAAATATAAAATATATTTTGATTTGTTAAACACTTTTTTGGTTACTACGTGATTCCATGTGTGTTATTTCTTAGTTTTGATGTCTTCACTATTATTCTACAATGTAGAACATAGTAAAAATAAAGAAAATACCTTGAATGACTAGGTGTGTCCAAACTTTTGATTGGTACTGTCTATATATACAGTATACATATTATACCACCTATTCAGCATCGTTCAAACCCTCTTAAGCCTTAGCCCCACCCATCTCTTTAAGGATTCACATGTGAGGCCATGTGCTAAAAAGAGTGAGTAAGGTTGTGTAGTAAACAACCAAAGATTTCAAGACTAAAAGTGGTGTAAGTAGAACACTAGAATAAGGAAAAACTCAGTGTAAAAATACATTTTCTCTAGTCCTTGGCCTATATTCTAATCTGACTTTGAAAGTGTCCAGATAAAAATATATTTTTTAATTATTAGTTGATTCTTATCCAGACACACTTGTCTACATTTATGGGTCATGTGAAATAAATGCTATAACCACCCCCCAGCCACATCCAGCTAAGTGGATGGGTCACTACTGTCTAGACATGTACAGTCGTGGCCAAATGTTTTGCGAATGACACAAATATTAATTTTCACAAAGTTTGCTTCTTCAGTGTCTTTAGATATTTTTGTCAGATGTTACTATGGAATACTGAAGTATAATTACAAGCATTTCATACGTGTCAAAGGCTTTTATTGACAATTACATGAAGTTGATGCAAAGAGTCAATATTTGCAGTGTTGATCCTTCTTTTTCAAGACCTCTGTAATCCGCCCTGGCATGCTGTCAATTAACTTCTGGGCCACATCCTGACTGATGGCAGCCCATTCTTGCATAATCAGTGCTTGGAGTTTGTCAGAATTTGTGGGTTTTTGTTTGTCCACCCGCCTCTTGAGGATTGACCACAAGTTCTCAATGGGATTAAGGTCTGGGGAGTTTCCTGGCCATGGACCCAAAATATTGATGTTTTGTTCCCCGAGCCACTTAGTTATCACTTTTGCCTTATGGAAAGGTGCTCCATCATGCTGGAAAAGGCATTGTTCGTCACCAAACTGTTCCTGTCACCAAACTGTTCCTGGATGGTTGGGAGAAGTTGCTCTCGGAGGATGTGTTGGTACCATTCTTTATTCATGGCTGTGTTCTTAGGCAAAATTGTAAGTGAGCCCACTCCCTTGGCTGAGAAGCAACTTCACACATGAATGGTCTCAGGATGCTTTACTGTTGGCATGACACAGGACTGATGGTAGCGCTCACCTTGTCTTTTCCGGACAAGCTGTTCTCCGGATGCCCCAAACAATCGGAAAGGGGATTCATCAGAGAAAATGACTTTACCCCAGTCCTCAGCAGTCCAATCCCTGTACCTTTTGCAGAATATCAGTCTGTCCCTGATGTTTTTCCTGGAGAGAAGTGGCTTCTTTGCTGCCCTTCATGGCCCACCAGGCCATCCTCCAAAAGTCTTCGCCTCACTGTGCGTGCAGATGCACTCACACCCGCCTGCTACCATTCCTGAGCAAGATCTGTACTGGTGGTGCCCCGATCCCGCGGCTGAATCAACTTTAGGAGATGGTTCTGGCGCTTGCTGGACTTTCCTGGGCGCCCTGAAGCCTTCTTCACAACAATTGAACCGCTCTCCTTGAAGTTCTTGATGATCCGATAAATGGTTGATTTAGGTGCAATCTTACTGGCAGCAATATCCTTGCCTGTGAAGCCCTTTTTGTGCAAAGCAATGATGACAGCACATTTTTCCATGCAGGTAACCATGGTTGACAGAGGAAGAACAATGATTCCAAGCACCCCCCTCCTTTTGAAGCTTCCAGTCTGTTATTCAAACTCAATCAGCATGACAAAGTGATCTCCAGCCTTGTCCTCATCAACACTCACCTGTGTTAACGAGAGAATCACTGACATGATGTCAGCTGGTTCCTTTTGTGGCAGGGCTGAAATGCAGTGGAAATGTTTTTGGGGGAATCAGTTAATTTGCATGGCAAAGAGGGACTTTGCAATTAATTGCAATTCATCTGATCACTCTTCATAACATTCTGGAGTATATGGAAATTGACATCATACAAACTGAGGCAGCAGACTTTGTGAAAATTAATATTTGTGTCATTGTCAAAACTTTTGGCCACGACTGTACACATGTTCATGAAATACAATAGATGACCATAGTCACCCCAGACACACCTGGCTAACTTAATGGGTCATGTAATCATCTGGCAAAGTGGAGTCTTATATTTAGACATGTTTTTATTTAATTTATTTAACCTTTATTTAATCTTTATTTAACTAGGCAAGTCGGTTAAGAACAACTTGTTATTTACAATGACGATGTCTACCAAAAGGCAAAAGGACTCCTGCGGGGACGGGGGCTGGTATTGAAAATAAAAAATGTAAAATAAAAAATATAGGACAAAACACACACCACGACAAGAGAGACAACACAACACTACAAAAAGAGGGACCTAAGACGACAACATAGCATGGCAGCAACACATGACAACACAGCATGGTAGCAACACAACATAACAACAACATGGTAGCAACACAACACGGTAGCAGAACAGCATGGTAGCAGCACAAAACATGGTACAAACATTATTGGGCACAGACAACAGCACAAAGGGCAAGAAGGTAGAGACAACAATACATCACACAAAGCAGCCACAACTGTCAGTAAGAGTGTCCATGATTGAGTCTTTGAATGAAGAGATGGAGATAAAACGGTCCAATTTGAGTGTTTGTTGCAGCTCGTTCCAGTCGCTAGCTGCAGCGAACTGAAAAGAGGAGCGACCCAGGGATGTGTGTGGTGTGGGGACCTTTAACAGAATGTTACTGGCAGAACGGGTGTTGTATGTTTAGGATGAGGGCTGCAGTAAATATCTCAGATAGGGGAGAGTGAGGCCTAAGACGGTTTTATAAATAAGCATCACCAGTGAGTCTTTCGGCAGGTATACAGAGATGACCAGTTTACAGAGGAGTATAGAGTGCAGTGATGTGTCCTGTAAGAAGCATTGGTGGCAAATCTGATGGCCGAATGGTAAAGAACATCTAGCCGCTCGAGAGCACCCTTACCTGCCAATCTATAGATTACGTCTCCATAATCTAGCATGGGTAGGATGGCCATCTGAATCAGGGTTAGTTTGGCAGCTGGGGTGAAAGAGGAGCGATTACGATAGAGGAAACCAAGTCTAGATTTAACTTTAGTCTGCAGCTTTGATATGTGCTGAGAGAAGGACAGTGTGCCGTCTAGCCATACTCCCAAGTACTTGTATGAGGTGGACTACCTCAAGATCTAAACCCTCAGAGTGTCACGTTCGTCATAATGATTGGACCAAGATGCAGCGGGGTATGTTTCCATCCCTTTTATTAGGAAGAGAAAACTCAAAGAACAAAAACAATAAAGTGAACAAACGAAACGTAAAGCTGATATAATGCTCACTGGCAACTATACCTAGACAAGATCCCACAAAGCACAATGGGGATATGGCTGCCTAAATATGATCCTCAATCAGAGGCAACGATAAACAGCTGCCTCTGATTGGGAACCACATCAGGCCAACATAGACATACAATTCCCCTAGATAACCCACCCTAAATCACACCCCGACCTAACCAACATAGAGAATAAATAGCTCTCTATGGTCAGGGCGTGACACAGAGGTAGTAATCACACCAATTGTTTTGGAGGTGTTCAGAACAAGGTTAAGGACAGAGAAAGCTTGTTGGACACTAAGAAAGCTTTGTTTTAGAGTGTTTAACACAAAGTCCAGGGAGTTGCCAGCTGAATATAAGACTGTATCATCTTCATATAAATGGATGAGAGAGCTTCCTACTGCCTGAGCTATGTTGTTGATGTAAATTGAGAAGAGCGTGGGGCCTAGGATTGAGCCTTGGGGTACTCCCTTGGTGACAGGCAGTGGCTGAGACAGCAGATGTTCTGACTTAATACACTGTACTCTTTGAGAGAGGAAGTTAGCACACCAGGCCAAAGACCCCTCAGAGATACCAATACTCATTAGCCGGCCAACAAGAATATAATCGCCTATCATATCAAAAGCTTTGGCCAAGTCAATAAAAATAGCAGCACAACATTGCTTAGAATCAAGGGCAATAGTGACATCACTGAGGACCTTTAAGGTTGCAGTGACACATATATAACCTGAGCGGAAACCAGATTGCATACCAGAGAGAATACTATAGACATCAAGAAAGACAGTCAGTTGATTATTGACAAGTTTTTCCAACACATTTGATAAACAGGACAAAATAAAAATAGGCCTGTAACAGTTAGGATCACCTTGGTCTCCCCCTTTAAGTAAAGGACGAACCGTGGCTGCCTTCCAAGCAATGGGAACCTCCCCAGAGAGGAGAGACAGGTTATTAAAGGTTACAGATAGGCTTGGCGATGATAGGGGCAGCAACCTTAAAGAAGAAAGGGTCTAAACTTTTTGGGGGTAAAGTTTAAGGAGCTCCTTTAGCACCTCGGACTCAGTGACTGCCTGCAGGGAGAAACTTTGTAGCAGGGGTTAAAGAGGGAGAAGCATTGGGGATAGTCGCATTAGAAGGGGTGGGAGATGAGGAAATGTTGGACGGGCACGGAGGCATGGCTGAGTTAAATAGGAATCCTGACTTAATGAAGTGGTGATTAAAGAGCTCAGCCATGTGCTTCTTGTCAGTAACAACCACATCATCAAACATTAAGGGACACGAGCAGGTGTGAGGAGGAGGGTTTATTCTCCAGGTCTTTATCCGTTCTCCAGAACTTCTTGGGGTTAGACCCACAGAGAGAGAACTGCTCCTTAAAGTAACTAACTTTGGCCTTCTGGATAGCCTGAGTGCACTTATTTCTCATTTGCCTGAACGAGAGCCAGTCAGCCTGAGTATGCGTGTGCCGAGCCTTTTGCCAAATGCAATTCTTGACGTGGAGTAACTCTGCCAGACCATGGTCGAACCGGGGGCTGAACCTGTTTTTTAAAATCTAATTTTCTTTGTGGGGGTGTATTTGTTAACAATTGGGATTGGTAATAATCTGAGAAAGATTTAGGGAGTCCCATTGCTTTAGGACTTGGTCAGTTGGTTTAAGCATATCCCAGTGTAGGTCACCTAGCAGGACAAATTCAGACTTAGTGTAAGGGGCCAGGAGAGAGCTTAGGGCTGGTAGGGCACAGACCGGTGCTGATGGAGGACGATAAAACCCAGCAACAGTCAACAAAAATTATATTTGAAAGTTGAATGCTTAAAATCAGCAAATCAAATAGTTTGGGGACAGACTTGGTGGAGACAACCGAGCACTGAAGGTGATCCTTGGTAAAGATTACCATACCCCCACCTTTGGATAGATCTGTCTTGCTGAAAAAGGTTAGAACCAGAAAGGTTAACATCAGTATTCAAAACACTCTTCCTTAACCACGTCTCAGTTGTGACCAACACATCTGGATTAGGTTATACGCTTCTAGTGTTAATGTGCAGAAAACCCAGGCTTTTACGAGAGCAGAAATCAGTGAAACAGATATCAGAGCACAAGTGAGAATTGGGGCTAGCAACAGTACATGCACATTTCCAGATATCATCAGCAGTAATACAATCAGGGCACGGCAGAGGACAGGGATATGCATCAGATGACAATAAGATCATATTGCACAGCAATTTCATCAAGTAACATGAATACAAAGCCGGCGAGAGGTGGTTAAAATAGGATGGGAGGCCAAAAGTCTTTGTAACCAATAGAGAGTCAGAGTCCCGAGTATGGGAACAAACAGTCTGTCCCACGGTTGGGTAAACAAGAAAGTTCATAGTCAACAAAGCATGCAGGAGTCATGAGGCAAATAGCGAAATAGTAAAATGCACAAGAAAAAAAACATAACGACTTGGGGCTAGCCATTGCAAGTTCAGAGTCACTCGCCCAAACAGTGTGTCTGTGCTGGAGGCGAGCAAACGCTCGGGAGAGAGAGAGGGGTGAGTGTGGTGGGGGTACCTGTACTACAAGGGAAGACAGGCCAGGACAGACGGTGAACAGAGAGGGGGGAGTGTGGTGGGGGTACCTGTACTACAAGGGAAGACAGGCCAGGACAGACGGTGAACAGAGAGGGGGGAGTGTGGTGGGGGTACCTGTACTACAAGGGAAGACAGGCCAGGACAGACGGTGAACAGAGAGGGGGGAGTGTGGTGGAGGTACCTGTACTACAAGGGAAGACAGGCCAGGACAGACGGTGAACAGAGAGGGGGGAGTGTGGTGGGGGTACCTGTACTACAAGGGAAGACAGGCCAGGACAGACGGTGAACAGAGAGGGGGGAGTGTGGTGGAGGTACCTGTACTACAAGGGAAGACAGGCCAGGACAGACGGTGAACAGAGAGGGGTGAGTGTGGTGGAGGTACCTGTACTACAAGGGAAGACAGGCCAGGACAGACGGTGAACAGAGAGGGGGGAGTGTGGTGGGGGTACCTGTACTACAAGGGAAGACAGGCCAGGACAGACGGTGAACAGAGAGGGGGGAGTGTGGTGGGGGTACCTGTACTACAAGGGAAGACAGGCCAGGACAGACGGTGAACAGAGAGGGGGGAGTGTGGTGGGGGTACCTGTACTACAAGGGAAGACAGGCCAGGACAGACGGTGAACAGAGAGGGGGGAGTGTGGTGGGGGTACCTGTACTACAAGGGAAGACAGGCCAGGACAGACGGTGAACAGAGAGGGGGGAGTGTGGTGGGGGTACCTGTACTACAAGGGAAGACAGGCCAGGGCAGACGGTGAACAGAGAGGGGGGAGTGTGGTGGGGGTACCTGTACTACAAGGGAAGACAGGCCAGGACAGACGGTGAACAGAGAGGGGGGAGTGTGGTGGGGGTACCTGTACTACAAGGGAAGACAGGCCAGGACAGACGGTGAACAGAGAGGGGGGAGTGTGGTGGGGGTACCTGTACTACAAGGGAAGACAGGCCAGGACAGACGGTGAACAGAGAGGGGGGAGTGTGGTGGGGGTACCTGTACTAGACAAGGGAAGACAGGCCAGGACAGACGGTGAACAGATCTCCAGGTGGAATCCAAGCAGCAGTGCAGCAGGTAATGGGAGAAGGTGTCAAACCCGCTTGGGAGAAGCTTTTATGTAGCTAGCTAGCTAAACAATGAACCATAATCCTAACCCATAGCTACAGTACATTCCAATTGTCATAGCTAGCCACCATGTATGAAATGCTGCAGTAGCAATCTGCAGGTAGCTAAAGCTAACCAACTAAATGCAATGTTAGCTTGCTAGCTAACATTAGGCTATAACTAGCGGTGCAGATGGCAGTGCGGAGATACACATAATATCACTACACAGATCATACACGTAATGATAGCTATCGAGCCAGCAAGCTAAGTTTGCGTTAACTTGCAATGGAAATGATTTTCTGACAAAATTAGAATTGTGTAATATCTGACAATGTTGCTAGACTCTTACCCATATACATGGATGAATGCTTCGCGGCAGCGTGTATTGACTGACAGAACTGTTTCCCGGTAGTATTCACTAACAGACAGAACTGTTTCCCGGTAGTATTCACTAACAGACAGAACTGTTTCCCGGTAGTATTCACTAACAGACAGAACTGTTTCCCGGTAGTATTCACTAACAGACAGAACTGTTTCCTGGTAGTATTCACTAACAAACAGAACTGTTTCCTGGTGTGTGGTTGCAGGTGTGTGTGCGTGTGTGTGTGTATGTGTGTGTGTGTGTGTGTGTGAGTGTGTGTGTGTATGTATGTGTGTGTGTGTGTGTGTGTGTGTGTGTGTGTGTGTGTGTGTGTGTGTGTGTGTGTGTGTGTGTGTGTGTGTGTGTGTGTGTGTGTGTGTGTGTGTGTGTGTGTGTGTGTGTGTGTGTGTGTGTGTGTGTGTGTGTGTGTGTATGTATGTGTGTGTGTGTGTGTGTGTGTGTGTGTGTGTGTGTGTGTGTGTGTGTGTGTCTGTGGTTGCGTG
>NW_024058719.1:262168-317418 GCF_016432855.1 Salvelinus namaycush
ACAGAGAGTTAACGTGTTGGGTGATGATACTAGACTACAGAGAGTTAACGTGTTGGGTGATGATACTAGACTACAGAGAGTTAACGTGTTGGGTGATGATACTAGACTACAGGGAGTTAACGTGTTGGGTGATGATACTAGACTACAGAGAGTTAACGTGTTGGGTGATGATACTAGACTACAGAGAGTTAACGTGTTGGGTGATGATACTAGACTACAGGGAGTTAACGTGTTGGGTGATGATACTAGACTACAGAGAGTTAACGTGTTAGGTGATGATACTAGATAAACAACTAGACTACAGAGAGTTAACGTGTTGGGTGATGATACTAGATAAACAACTAGACTGCAGAGAGTAAACAGTGATGTTACTAGATGAACAATCACAACTCTTCAGCAGGATCCATAACTTTCTGTCTGTGATTTCTAGCAAGTACAGCCCAAAAGCATGGTTAAACGTCTTTGGTTGGAGCAAAAACCTGCATCCACGATGGTCTTAACACTGGCCACCCACCTGCACTGTACTGGAGGCCTGAACCACTTGGCAGGATCGCTGGTGTTGAGCTAAGGACTCTATACCAATGACGATCACATTTTCCTGTACTAGCAGGTCACGTTCCTGAGAGGAACACATTATGCCCTGCTTAATCATGTCACTCTGTCTGTCTGTCTGTCTGTCTGTCTGTCTGTCTGTCTGTCTGTCTGTCTGTCTGTCTGTCTGTCTGTCTGTCTGTCTGTCTGTCTGTCTGTCTGTCTGTCTGTCTGTCTGTCTGTCTGTTTTCAGATCTCCTTCAAGGCAGTGAGCTCCTTTGATCCTGAGCTGGATCTATCCAACCAGAGTGGGAAAGTCCTGAACCACGTCAACGAGAGCAGCCACATCTTCCTGGGTCTCTACCCAGGATCCACCTACTCCTTCACTCTCAGAGCCTCCACTGCCAAGGGCTATGGCCCCCCAGTCATCACACAGTTCACCACCAAGATATCAGGTCAGTCCCTAGCCCCTAACTCCTGCCCCGTAGGCACGTGTACATATCCAAGGGCTATGGCCCCCCAGTCATCACACAGTTCACCACCAAGATATCAGGTCAGTCCCTAGCCCCTAACTCCTGCCCCGTAGGCACGAGTACATATCCAAGGGCTATGGCCCCCCCAGTCATCACACTCTTCACCAGTCTAAAATGTATCCCTAGACACTAACACTAGACCCCTATCCTCTAGCCTAGACACTAACACTAGACCCCTATCCTCTAGCCTAGACACTAACACTAGACCCCTATCCTCTAGCCTAGACACTAACACTAGACCCCTATCCTCTAGCCTAGACACTAACACTAGACCCCTATCCTCTAGCCTAGACACTAACACTAGACCCCTATCCTCTAGCCTAGACACTAACACTAGACCCCTATCCTCTAGCCTAGACACTAACACTAGACCCCTATCCTCTAGCCTAGACACTAACACTAGACCCCTATCCTCTAGCCTAGACACTAACACTAGACCCCTATCCTCTAGCCTAGACACTAACACTAGACCCCTATCCTCTAGCCTAGACACTAACACTAGACCCCTATCCTCTAGCCTAGACACTAACACTAGACCCCTATCCTCTAGCCTAGACACTAACACTAGACCCCTATCCTCTAGCCTAGACACTAACACTAGACCCCTATCCTCTAGCCTAGACACTAACACTAGACCCCTATCCTCTAGCCTAGACACTAACACTAGACCCCTATCCTCTAGCCTAGACACTAACACTAGACCCCTATCCTCTAGCCTAGACACTAACACTAGACCCCTATCCTCTAGCCTAGACACTAACACTAGACCCCTATCCTCTAGCCTAGACACTAACACTAGACCCCTATCCTCTAGCCTAGACACTAACACTAGACCCCTATCCTCTAGCCTAGACAATAACACTAGACCCCTATCCTCTAGCCTAGACACTAACACTAGACCCCTATCCTCTAGCCTAGACACTAACACTAGACCCCTATCCTCTAGCCTAGACACTAACACTAGACCCCTATCCTCTAGCCTCTAACACTAGACCCCTATCCTCTAGCCTAGACACTAACACTAGACCCCTATCCTCTAGCCTAGACACTAACACTAGACCCCTATCCTCTAGCCTAGACACTAACACTAGACCCCTATCCTCTAGCCTAGACACTAACACTAGACCCCCTATCCTCTAGCCTAGACACTAACACTAGACCCCTATCCTCTAGCCTAGACACTAACACTAGACCCCTATCCTCTAGCCTAGACACTAACACTAGACCCCTATCCTCTAGCCTAGACACTAACACTAGACCCCTATCCTCTAGCCTAGACACTAACACTAGACCCCTATCCTCTAGCCTAGACACTAACACTAGACCCCTATCCTCTAGCCTAGACACTAACACTAGACCCCTATCCTCTAGCCTAGACACTAATAATAGGAGATTTATGTGTGTGTTGTCCTATCTAGAGGAGACTGATGTGTTTGTTGTCCTTATAACTAGAGGAGACTGATGTGTGTGTGTTGTCCTTCTAGCTCCCTCCATGCCAGCCTATGACCAGGAGACATCTCTGAACCAGACAGACAGCACAGTGACTGTCCTGCTGAAACCTGCACAGAGCCGAGGGGCGCCTGTCAGGTAGGATGGCACACACACACACACACACACACACACACACACACACACACACACACACACACACACACACACACACACACACACACACACACACACACACACACACACACACACACACACACACACACACACAAATATAGTTTATCTATTTGACTACACCAAAACAGTTTCTCTTTGCACCATGTAATGACAAGAACACAACGGCCACGATAATACATTGGCATCATAAAGTTCCAGGAAACTCGATGTGTTTTGTAGATGTAATCCTGCGGAGAAGAACCTTCCTCCTTTTAAAAGCAGAGAACAAAGAGTTCAGAATCTCTTCCCTCCGAAGGCCTTTTATGTACTGCGCTGGTTCAGTGGGTTCAACTCACACCAAGCCACCAGGCTGGTACAGGGAAGACAGGCCCTCTCTCTGCTGGATGGGTCAATCATTAGTTCATATCAGACAAGTTACGCTGCGGTAGGGACACTGTGGTGACACAGATGCATCATGCGAGACAGCTTTTTCTCTGGTCTCTTCTTTCTCGTTAGGAAGGACATCTGGTGTTAATGAGGGATGTTTGATCGATGTCTTACAAACTGCCATATTCTAATACACAACAATGTTAGACTGTACACGAATACACCCTATGCAAATCAATCCAGAGAGAGAGAGAGAGATTGGTCATCATCTTGGATTATAAATGAAGGGACTCATATACGATGAGATTTGACTTGATATAAAAACAGATTTTTATACTTTATCATCTAATCTGAGTCCTTCAGAGATGAAAGATATCAGCCTGCAGGTCCTCAGCCCTGTTAACTCAACTCTTATGCCACGTTTAGCTGCCCTCGCTAATGCCTGAACAAGAAAGAGAGAACGATCTGTTATGACTGCATTTTTAATCTTCTAGCAGGTATCATTCAGAAAGTGTCCAAATGAATGTCTCAAAGACAGTAAAAAAAGACAGGAAAATATACAGGAAAATAGACAGGAAATATACAGGAAAAAAGACAGGAAAATATACAATAAAAAAGACAGGAAAAAATACAGGAAAATAGACAGGAAATATACAGGAAAAAGACAGGAAATAGACAATAAAAAAGACAGGAAAAAGACAGGAAATAGACAATAAAAAAGACAGGAAAAAGACAGGAAATAGACAATAAAAAAGACAGGAAAAAGACAGGAAAAAAGACAGGAAAATATACACGAAAAAATACAGGAAAAAATACAATAAAAAGACAGGGAAAAGACAGGAAAAAATACAATAAAATAGACAGGAAAAATTGAAAGAAAGACAAAAAGAAATCCAGGGTGTTTTTAATATTGCTATCAGGTTGCTGCCGCACCATTTGATTCTGTTCAGGGGGCCTTGTTCAGCCTCCTATACAGTCTAATTACTAACGTATGTTTAGAATTAATACAGCGTGAATTACACACACACACACATATTGTTTTGGGAAATTTTTGACTACACCAAAACACCTTATATATTCTTGACTACACCAAAACACCTTATATATACACACACACACACACACACACACACACACACACACACACACACACACACACACACACACACACACACACACACACACACACACACACACACACACACACACACACAGAAACACATACACACACACACACACAGCGTGAATTAGATGATGCCATGAATTACCATGCTGTGTTACTTCTTAGTTAACCGGTAGAAGCCTCGATCCTCTCTGCACAGAACAAAGACTCTAACTGTAGTTCCCTCTTTGGAGATCAGCACTTAGACTCACTTTGTTAACAGTTAGCCAGATCACATGATCGGATGCTAATGTTCTACAACATAAGCCTCAGTACTGAATACTGTCATCTAATTCATCTAACAAGGACATAGCTAGATATCTATAGTGTTCACCACTAGTGAAAGGACTGGTGTTTTAATATGGAATAACCTTAACCACTAGTGAAAGGACTGGTGTTTTGGTATGGAATAACCTTAACCATTAGAGAACGGACTGGTGTTTTGATATGGAATAACCTCAACCATTAGAGAACGGACTGGTGTTTTGATATGGAATAACCTTAACCATTAGAGAACGGACTGGTGTTTTGATATGGAATAACCTCAACCATTAGAGAACGGACTGGTGTTTTGATATGGAATAACCTCAACCACTAGAGAACGGACTGGTGTTTTGATATGTAATAACCTTAACCATTAGAGAACGGACTGGTGTTTTGATATGGAATAACCTTAACCATTAGAGAACGGACCATTGTTTTGATATAGAATAACCTCAACCATTAGAGAACGGACTGGTGTTTTGATATGGAATAACCTCAACCATTAGAGAACGGACTGGTGTTTTGATATGGAATAACCTCAACCATTAGAGAACGGACTGGTGTTTTGATATGGAATAACCTCAACAACTAGAGAACGGACTGGTGTTTTGATATGGAATAACCTTAACCATTAGAGAAAGGACTGGTGTTTTGATATGGAATAACCTTAACCGCTTGAGAACGGACTGGTATTTTGATATGTATTATTTTCGGGGGACAAAATAAAGACTGAGTGTATGAAAGTCATTATGTTCATCATGTCTATCCGGGGTACAATATGACTCACTAATAGTAATAAAGGAATAAATCATGCATTTTTTGAGTCATTTTGTGATTAAGGTAAGAGATAATTGAAAGTTTGGAAGTATACACCTACTCTATTTCACTGGTTATCTCTCTACCCTCTCACTCGCTTTCTCTCTTTCTGGGTCTCTCTCTTTCTCTCACTCCCTCCCTCTCTCTCTCTATCTGGCTCTCTCTCTTTCTCTACTCTGTCCTCTCTTTCTCTCTCTCTCTCTGGGTCTTCCTCTCTCTCTTTCTGGGTCTCTCTCTTTCTCTCGCTCCCTCCCTCTCTCTCTCTATCTGGCTCTCTCTCTCTCTCTCTTTCTCTACTCTGTCCTCTCTTTCTCTCTCTCTCTCTCTCTCCGGGTCTCCCTCTCTCTCTCTCTCTCTCTACTCTGTCCTCTCTCTCTCTGGGTCTCCCTCTCAATTCAATTCAAGGGGCTTTATTGGCATGGGGAAAATATGTTAACATTGCCAAAGCAAGTGAAGTAGATAATATACAAAAGTGAAATAAAGAATAAAAATGAACAGTAAACATTACACTCACAGAAGTTCCAAAATAATAAAGACATTACAAATGTCATATTATGTATATACACAGTGTTGTAACGATGTACAAATGGTTAAAGTACAAAAGGGAAAATAAATCAACGTAAATATGGATTGTAAATGGTGTTTGTTCTTCACTTGTTGCCCTTTTCTTGTGGCAACAGGTCACACCTCTTGCTGTTGTGATGGTAAACTGTGGTATTTCACCCAGTAGATATGGGAGTTTATCAAAATTGGATTTGTTTTCTAATTCTTTGTGGGTCTGTGTAATCTGAGGGAAATATGTGTCTCTAATATGGTCATACATTGGGCAGGAGGTTAGGAAGTGCAGCTCAGTTTCCACCTCATTTTGTGGGCAGTGTGCACATAGCCTGTCTTCTCTTGAGAGCCAGGTCTGCCTACGGCGGCCTTTCTCAATAGCAAGGCTATGCTCACTGAGGCTGTACATAGTCAAAGCTTTCCTTAAGTTTGGGGTCAGTCACAGTGGTCAGATTTTCTGCCACTGTGTAGTCTCTGTTTAGGGACAAATAGCATTCTAGTTGCCTATGTGTCAAGTAATTATCTTTTTGTTCTCTCATGATTTGGTTTGGTCTAATTATATTGCTGTCCTGGTGCTCTGTGGGGTGTGTTTGTGTTTGTGAACAGAGCCCCAGGACCAGCTTGCTTAGGGGACTCTTCTCCAGGTTCATCGCTCTGTATGTGATGGCTTTGTTATGGAAGGTTTGGGAATCACTTCCTTTTAAGTGGTAGAATTTAACGGCTCTTTTCTGGATTTTGATAATTAGCGGGTATCGGCCTAATTCTGCTCTGCCTGCATTATTTGGTGTTTTACGTTGTACACGGAGGATATTTTTGTGTGTGAATTCTGCATGCAGAGTCTCAACTTGGTGTTTGTCCCATTTTGTGAATTCTTTGTCGGTGAGAATGCCCTTCTTGCCTTGTCTCTCAGATCGTTCACAGCTTTGTGGAAGTTACCTGTTGCACTGATGTTTAGGCCGAGGTATGTATAGTTTTTTGTGTGCTCTAGGGCAACGTTTTTTAGATGTGATTTGTATTTGTGGTCCTGGCGACTGGGCTTGGGGTTCTTTATTTGTCTGGTCTGCTGTGATGTCGACATGGTCAGGGTTTGGTGTGGACTGTTCTGCTGTGGTGTCGAGACTTTTGTCGGGTGCTGAGGTGGGCTGTTCTGCTGGCTTCTCTGTGGGGGTGGCCAGCTCTCTAATGAGTTGTTCTCTGTCACACGCCATCCCCCTCACTCTCTCCTCCAGCAGTCTGATTCTCTCCTCCACCCCTCCCCCCACCCTCTCCTCCAGCAGTCTGATCCTCTCCTCCATCCCTCTCACTCTCTCCTCCAGCAGTCTGATCCTCTCCTCCATCCCCCTCACCCTCTCCTCCAGCAGTCTGATCCTCTCCTCCATCCCCCTCACCCTCTCCTCCAGCAGTCTGATCCTCTCTTCCATCCCCCTCACTCTCTCCTCCAGCAGTCTGATCCTCTCCTCCACCCCCCTCACCCTCTCCTCCAGCAGTCTGATCCTCTCCTCCATCCCCCTCACTCTCCTCCAGCAGTCTGATCCTCTCCTCCATCCCCCTCACCCTCTCCTCCAGCATTCTGATCCTCTCCTCCATCCCCCTTCAAACTCTCCTCCATCCCCCTCACCCTCTCCTCCATCCCCCTTCAACCTCTCCTCCATCCCCCTCACCCTCTCCTCCATCCCCCTCACCCTCTCCTCCATCCCCCTCACCCTCTCCTCCATCCCCCTCACCCTCTCCTCCATCCCCCCTCAACCTCTCCTCCATCCCCCTCACCCTCTCCTCCATCCCCCTCACCCTCTCCTCCATCCCCCTCACCCTCTCCTCCATCCCCCTCACCCTCTCCTCCATCCCCCTTCAACCTCTCCTCCATCCCCCTCACCCTCTCCTCCATCCCCCTCACCCTCTCCTCCAGCACTCTGGTCCTCTCCTCCATCCCCCTTCAAACTCTCCTCCATCCCCCTCACCCTCTCCTCCATCCCCCTCACCCTCTCCTCCATCCCCCTCACCCTCTCCTCCATCCCCCTTCAACCTCTCCTCCATCCCCCTCACCCTCTCCTCCATCCCCCTTCAACCTCTCCTCCATCCCCCTCACCCTCTCCTCCATCCCCCTTCAACCTCTCCTCCATCCCCCTCACCCTCTCCTCCATCCCCCTCACTCTCTCCTCCAGCAGTCTGATCCTCTCCTCCATCCCCCTCACCCTCTCCTCCAGCATTCTGATCCTCTCCTCCATCCCCCTTCAACCTCTCCTCCATCCCCCTCACCCTCTCCTCCATCCCCCTCACCCTCTCCTCCATCCCCCTTCAACCTCTCCTCCATCCCCCTCACCCTCTCCTCCATCCCCCTCACCCTCTCCTCCATCCCCCTTCAACCTCTCCTCCATCCCCCTCACCCTCTCCTCCATCCCCCTCAACCTCTCCTCCATCCCCCTTCAACCTCTCCTCCATCCCCCTCACCCTCTCCTCCATCCCCATCACCCTCTCCTCCATCCCCCTCACCCTCTCCTCCATCCCCCTTCAACCTCTCCTCCATCCCCCTCACCCTCTTCTCCATCCCCCTTCAACCTCTCCTCCATCCCCCTTCAACCTCTCCTCCATCCCCCTCACCCTCTCCTCCAGCATTCTGATCCTCTCCTCCATCCCCCTTCAAACTCTCCTCCATCCCCCTCACCCTCTCCTCCATCCCCCTTCAACCTCTCCTCCATCCCCCTCACCCTCTCCTCCATCCCCCTCACCCTCTCCTCCATCCCCCTTCAACCTCTCCTCCATCCCCCTCACCCTCTCCTCCATCCCCCTTCAACCTCTCCTCCATCCCCCTCACCCTCTCCTCCATCCCCCTTCAACCTCTCCTCCATCCCCCTCACCCTCTCCTCCATCCCCCTCACTCTCTCCTCCAGCAGTCTGATCCTCTCCTCCATCCCCCTCACCCTCTCCTCCAGCATTCTGATCCTCTCCTCCATCCCCCTCACCCTCTCCTCCATCCCCCTCACCCTCTCCTCCATCCCCCTCACCCTCTCCTCCATCCCCCTCACCCTCTCCTCCATCCCCCTCACCCTCTCCTCCAGCAGTCTGATTCTCTCCTCTAGTACTCTGTTCTTCTCCTGCTCTTGCTTTTTATATTGTTGAAGTTGTCTCACCACAGTCCAGAGTGCAGATATGTCTCTCTCCACCTCCAGCTCTCCGGGTCTGGTTAAGGGGGTGTTGTTGTGCTGGACTGTTGTATGGGTCTGTGCTGACTGGAGTGTAATCACCTGCTGTTCCAGCTCCACCTGCCTTACCTCAAGCTGGGTAAATGTATCCTTCATGTCAATGAGGGAATAGTACTCTGTTCTGGGAGGTTGATTTTCCGCTTGGGGTTGCTCGTCTGTGGGGTTATATAATGAAGAGGTCTGGTCTGACCAGCTCGAGGTGGGGGTATCTTTATCAAGGGAGAGCTTCTCCTGCTGGGCTAATTCTTTGATTAGGTGAAAGTCCAGGTGAAACTGTTTGGGGTTGCCCTGTACCAATACTGTTCCAGACTTATAGAGATTTATATTAGCTGACTCAGAGTCCTAGTTGTCTAGTATCCTGAGTTTCCACCCCTTGTTAACACCCCCTCTCTTAACAGAGGGGTAGTGTGTTAATATAGCACTGTGCCATGCCAGGGGATGATCTGGTTAATATAGCACTGTGCCATGCCAGGGGATGGTCTGGTTAATATAGCACTGTGTCATGCCAGGGGATGGTCTGGTTAATATAGCACTGTGCCAGGGGATGGTCTGGTTAATATAGCACTGTGTCATGCCAGGGGATGGTCTGGTTAATATAGCACTGTGTCATGCCAGGGGATGGTCTGGTTAATATAGCACTGTGCCATGCCAGTGGATGGTCTGTGTGGAAGATGAGGTTGCTGATGTTCCCATTTTTATAATAGTCAGCAAAAAGTGTCTCTTGATTTTCCAAAAGGAGCTTCATTTTGTGATTTTTTTCTTGCCTTATCATTCTTTACATACACAGGGTACTGTATTTGAATTACCTCTGAACAGCGGGAGGCAGCTTCTAAGGCCTCTCCATATGGTTGGAGTAGACTGTGCGACTCTCCTGCCATTGTTGGGCTGAAGGACTTTGACACCTCAGTGCTAATTGAAGTTGTATCAAGCTTGGCACCCTTAATGTAACATTCAGTCCTTATAAAGTAATGTCATGTATTTTTCTTCTTGGCTTTTGGAAATAAAATATAGCTTTAGACTAAACTGTGTCCTGGTGACATAGTGAAGGTTATGTTGTGGAGGGTAGTATCCTGTATATGTCCTGGTGACATAGTGTTGTGGAGGGTAGTATCCTGTATATGTCCTGGTGACATAGTGTTGTGGAGGGTAGTATCCTGTATATGTCCTGGTGACATAGTGGAGGGTAGTATCCTGTATATGTCCTGGTGACATAGTGTTGTGGAGGGTAGTATCCTGTATATGTCCTGGTGACATAGTGGAGGGTAGTATCCTGTATATGTCCTGGTGACATAGTGTTGTGGAGGGTAGTATCCTGTATATGTCCTGGTGACATAGTGGAGGGTAGTATCCTGTATATGTCCTGGTGACATAGTGTTGTGGAGGGTAGTACCCTGTATATGTCCTGGTGACATAGTGTTGTGGAGGGTAGTATCCTGTATATGTCCTGGTGACATAGTGTTGTGGAGGGTAGTATCCTGTATATGTCCTGGTGACATAGTGTTGTGGAGGGTAGTATCCTGTATATGTCCTGGTGACATAGTGGTTATGTTGTGGAGGGTAGTATCCTGTATATGTCCTGGTGACATAGTGTTGTGGAGGGTAGTATCCTGTATATGTCCTGGTGACATAGTGTTGTGGAGGGTAGTATCCTGTATATGTCCTGGTGACATAGTGTTGTAGAGGGTAGTATCCTGTATATGTCCTGGTGACATAGTGAAGGTTATGTTGTGGAGGGTAGTATCCTGTATATGTCCTGGTGACATAGTGTTGTGGAGGGTAGTATCCTGTATATGTCCTGGTGACATAGTGTTGTGGAGGGTAGTATCCTGTATATGTCCTGGTGACATAGTGTTGTGGAGGGTAGTATCCTGTATATGTCCTGGTGACATAGTGAAGGTTATGTTGTGGAGGGTAGTATCCTGTATATGTCCTGGTGACATAGTGAATGTTATGTTGTGGAGGGTAGTATCCTGTATATGTCCTGGTGACATAGTGGAGGGTAGTATCCTGTATATGTCCTGGTGACATAGTGAATGTTATGTTGTGGCTGGTAGTATCCTGGATATGTCCTGTTGACATAGTGAAGGGTATGTTGTAGAGGGTAGTATCTGTCTCTGTCTCTGTCTCTGTCTCTGTCTCTGTCTCTGTCTCTCTCTGTCTCTCTCTCTCTCTCTCTCTCTCTCTCTCTCTCTCTCTCTCTGTCTCTCTCTCTCTCTCTCTCTCTCTCTCTCTCTCTCAATTCAATTCAATTCAATTCAATTCAAGGGGCTTTATTGGCATGGGAAACATGTGTTAACATTGCCAAAGCAAGTGAGGTAGATATTATACAAAAGTGAAATAAACAATACAAATTAACAGTAAACATTACACATACAGAAGTTTCAAAACAATAAAGACATTACAAATGTTATATTATATATATACAGTGTTGTAACAATGTACAAATGGTTAAAGCACACAAGTTAAAATAAATAAGCATAAATATGGGTTGTATTTACAATGGTGTTTGTTCTTCACTGGTTGCCCTTTTCTTGTGGCAACAGGTCACAAATCTTGCTGCTGTGATGGCACACTGTGGAATTTCTCCCAGTAGATATGGGAGTTTATCAAAATTGGATTTGTTTTCAAATTCTTTGTGGATCTGTGTAATCTGAGGGAAATATGTCTCTCTAATATGGTCATACATTGGGCAGGAGGTTAGGAAGTGCAGCTCAGTTTCCACCTCATTTTGTGGGCAGTGTGCACATAGCCTGTCTTCTCTTGAGAGCCATGTCTGCCTACGGCGGCCTTTCTCAATAGCAAGGCTATGCTCACTGAGTCTGTACATAGTCAAAGCTTTCCTTAAGTTTGGGTCAGTCACAGTGGTCAGGTATTCTGCCACTGTGTACTCTCTGTTTAGGGCCAAATAGCATTCTAGTTTGCTCTGTTTTTTTGTTAATTCTTTCCAATGTGTCAAGTAATTATCTTTTTGTTTTCTCATGATTTGGTTTGGTCTAATTGTGCTGTTGTCCTGGGGCTCTGTGGGGTGTGTTTGTGTTTGTGAACAGAGCCCTAGGACCAGCTTGCTTAGGGGACTCTTCTCCAGGTTCATCTCTCTGTAGGTGATGGCTTTGTTATGGAAGGTTTGGGAATCGCTTCCTTTTAGGTGGTTGTAGAATTTAACGGCTCTTTTCTGGATTTTGATAATTAGTGGGTATCGGCCTAATTCTGCTCTGCATGCATTATTTGGTGTTCTACGTTGTACACGGAGGATATTTTTGCAGAATTCTGCATGCAGAGTCTCAATTTGGTGTTTGTCCCATTTTGTGAAATCTTGGTTGGTGAGCGGACCCCAGACCTCACAACCATAAAGGGCAATGGGCTCTATGACTGATTCAAGTATTTTTAGCCAGATCCTAATTGGTATGTTGAAATTTATGTTCCTTTTGATGGCATAGAAGGCCCTTCTTGCCTTGTCTCTCAGATCGTTCACAGCTTTGTGGAAGTTACCTGTGGTGCTGATGTTTAGGCCGAGGTATGTATAGTTTTTTGTGTGCTCTAGGGCAACGGTGTCTAGATGGAATTTGTGGTCCTGGTGACTGGACCTTTTTTGGAACACCATTATTTTGGTCTTACTGAGATTTACTGTCAGGGCCCAGGTCTGACAGAATCTGTGCAGAAGATCTAGGTGCTGCTGTAGGCCCTCCTTGGTTGGTGACAGAAGCACCAGATCATCAGCAAACAGTAGACATTTGACTTCGGATTCTAGTAGGGTGAGACCGGGTGCTGCAGACTGTTCTAGTGCCCGCGCCAATTCGTTGATATATATGTTGAAGAGGGTGGGGCTTAAGCTGCATCCCTGTCTCACCCCACGACCCTGTGTGAAGAAATGTGTGTGTTTTTTGCCAATTTTAACCGCACACTTGTTGTTTGTGTACATGGATTTTATAATGTCGTATGTTTTACCCCCAACACCACTTTCCATCAATTTGTATAGCAGACCCTCATGCCAAATTGAGTCGAAGGCTTTTTTGAAATCAACAAAGCATGAGAAGACTTTGCCTTTGTTTTGGTTTGTTTGGTTGTCAATTAGGGTGTGTAGGGTGAATACATGGTCTGTTGTACGGTAATTTGGTAAAAAGCCAATTTGACATTTGCTCAGTACATTGTTTTCATTGAGGAAATGTACGAGTCTGCTGTTAATGATAATGCAGAGGATTTTCCCAAGGTTACTGTTGACGCATATTCCACGGTAGTTATTGGGGTCAAATTTGTCTCCACTTTTGTGGATTGGGGTGATCAGTCCTTGGTTCCAAATATTGGGGAAGATGCCAGAGCTAAGGACGATGTTAAAGAGTTTTAGTATAGCCAATTGGAATTTGTTGTCTGTATATTTGATCATTTCATTAAGGATACCATCAACACCACAGGCCTTTTTGGGTTGGAGGGTTTTTATTTTGTCCTGTAACTCATTCAAGGTAATTGGAGAATCCAGTGGGTTCTGGTAGTCTTTAATAGTTGATTCTATGATTTGTATTTGATCATGTATATGTTTTTGCTCTTTATTCTTTGTTATAGAGCCAAAAAGATTGGAGAAGTGGTTTACCCATACATCTCCATTTTGGATAGATAATTCTTCGTGTTGTTGTTTGTTTAGTGTTTTCCAATTTTCCCAGAATTGGTTAGAGTCTATGGAGTCTTCAATTACATTGAGCTGATTTCTGACGTGCTGTTCCTTCTTTTTCCGTAGTGTATTTCTGTATTGTTTTAGTGATTCACCATAGTGAAGGCGTAGACTCAGGTTTTCCGGGTCTCTATGTTTTTGGTTGGACAGGTTTCTCAATTTATTTCTTAGATTTTTGCATTCTTTATCAAACCATTTGTCATTGTTGTTCATTTTCTTCGGTTTTCTATTTGAGATTTTTAGATTTGATAGGGAAGCTGAGAGGTCAAATATACTGTTAAGATTTTCTACTGCCAAGTTTACACCTTCACTATTGCAGTGGAACATTTTACCCAGGAAGTTGTCTAAAAGGGATTGAATTTGCTGTTGCCTAATTGTTTTTTGGTAGGTTTCCAAACTGCATTCCTTCCATCTATAGCATTTCTTAATGTTACTCAGTTCCTTTGGCTTTGATGCCTCATGATTGAGTATTGCTCTGTTCAAGTAGACTGTGATTTTGCTGTGGTCTGATAGGGGTGTCAGTGGGCTGACTGTGAACGCTCTGAGAGACTCTGGGTTGAGGTCAGTGATAAAGTAGTCTACAGTGCTACTGCCAAGAGATGAGCTATAGGTGAACCTACCATAGGAGTCCCCTCGAAGCCTACCATTGACTATGTACATACCCAGCGTGCGACAGAGCTGCAGGAGTTGTGACCCGTTTTTGTTGGTTATGTTGTCATAGTTGTGCCTAGGGGGGCATATGGGGGAGGGAATGCTGTCACCTGCAGGCAGGTGTTTGTCCCCCTGTGTGCTGAGGGTGTCAGGTTCTTGTCCAGTTCTGGCATTTAGGTCGCCACAGACTAATACATGTCCCTGGGCCTGGAAATGATTGATTTCCCCCTCCAGGATGGAGAAGCTGTCTTTATTAAAGTATGGGGATTCTAGTGGGGGGATATAGGTAGCACACAGGAGGACATTTTTCTCTGTTAAGATAATTTCCTTTTGAATTTCTAGCCAAATGTAAAATGTTCCTGTTTTGATTAATTTAATGGAGTGAGTTAGGTCTGCTCTATACCAAATTAGCATTCCCCCTGAGTCCCTTCCCTGTTTCACACCTGGTAGTTTGGTGGATGGGACTACCAGCTCTCTGTAACCTAGAGGGCAACCAGTGGGTCCGTCTCCGTTATACCATGTTTCTTGCAGGATGACAATGTCTGCATTACCGATTTCTTTGGTGAAGTCCGGGTTCCTGCTCTTTAGGCCAAAGGCAGATGACCTCAGGCCTTGGATATTCCAGGATGATATAGTGAAGGCTTTTTGTTCCATAAAGTGTCCAATGTTGTTGGCCGTGTGGTTTGGCCTCAGGCCAGTAAGTGTGAGCAGAGCCTGCTGAGCATCTGGTACATGCCATTGGCTTGGGCGAGTGTAAGAGTGGGGGTTGGGCCTGTTTGCCCGCTCACTACCTGGGCGTATGTGTGACTTCCATGTTGATGCCCTCTTTGCGGGGGTGGGGTGCATGGGGTGGGCAGGAGTGGCATAGGTCTGATCTGAGGGGGCCTAAATGGGGTGTGGGCATGGTTGATGTGGGGGGGTGTTGATTGGTTGGGGTGGGGGTGTGGATGTGTCTGGGGGTGCTGTGGTCTGGATGTAAGTCCTCTTGGCGTGGGTCCTCTATGTGTAGGTCCACGGGGGGGTCCTGCAGGTCTTGGAGGGTGTCTCGCTGGTCTGGGTGGGGTGTCTATTGATCTGTTGCTCCTGTGTGAAGTGTTGGGGCTGCGTTTGAGAGCGATGTCCTTTAGAGTCCGGGCAAAGGTGGGCACTGCTGCCTTATAGAGGTGGACCTGGTCATAGAGGCTGTTCAAGTCCAGGGTGGAGTGGTGGGCCAGGAAAACATTTGGTTTTGAGGCACAGTCACGGGAAATGCTTGCGTTTACCCGCTGTATTGTAGCAGGGTGGAAGTCTTTTCGTGGTAGCAGGGTGGAGATAACCACTTGTGCATTGGGGAAAGTAGAAGAAGCTTTTTCAATCACTCCCTTCAGTGCTGTGGCCACCCTTTCCTGCTGTGCTCTCAGGTCGTTTGTGCCTGTGTGTATTATTATGTGGCTAGGTGAGCCTAGTTTGTCCTCAGACAGAAGGTCTAGGGCGCACTGGGTGTTTGGACACCAGAGTTTAGACACACTGTGTTTGGGAAAACGTTTTTTTTCTTCTATATATTTCCCATTTGAGTCCATAAGGAGAACAATCTGTGTCTTGTGTTTGTTCTCAGTGGGTGTGGGGGGGTTGTCAGGAGGGCTATCAGGGTGGCTGACAGGGGGGGGTGCTCAGGGGGGGTGAGAGCTGCTGGGCTTGGGGTTTTTCTTTTGTCTGTTCTGCTGTGATGTTGACTCTATGGTCAGGGTCTGGTGTGGACTGTTCTGCTGTGGTGTCGAGACTTTTGTCCGGTGCTGAGGTGGGCTGTTCTGCTGGCGTCTCTGTGGGGATGGCCACCTCCCTAGTGGGTTGTTCTCTGTCACATGCCATCCCCCTCAACCTCTCCTCCAGCAGTCTGATCCTCTCCTCCATCCCCCTCTCCCTCTCCTCCAGCAGTCTGATCCTCTCCTCTAGTGCTTTGTTCTGCTCCTGCTTCTGCTCTTTCTCCTGTTGAAGTTGTCTCACCACTGTCCAGAGTGCAGATATGTCTCTCTCCACCTCCAGCTCTCCTGGTCTGGTTAAGGGGTTGTTGTGCTGGACTGTTGTCTGGGTCTGTGCTGACTGGAGTGTAATCACCTGCTGTTCCAGCTCCACCTGCCTTACCTCCAGCTGGGTGAATTTATCCTTCATTTCAATGAGGGAGAAGTGCTCTGTACTGGGAGGTTGACTGTCTGCTGAGGGTTGCTCGTCTGTGGGGTTATATGATGAAGAGGTCTGGTCTGACCCACTTGGGGTGGGGGTATCTTTATCAAGGGAGAGCTTCTCCTGCTGGGCTAATTCTTTGATTAGGTGAAAGTCCAGCTGAAACTGTTTGGGGTTGCCCTGTACCAATACTGTTCCAGACTTATATAGATTTATATTAGCTGACTCAGAGTCCTCGTTGTCAAGTATCCTGAGTTTCCACCCCTCGTTAACCCCCCCTCTCTTAACAGAGGGGTAGTGTGCTAATATAGCACTGTGCCATGCCAGGGGATGGTTTGTGTGGAAGATAAGGTTGCTGATATTCCCATTTTTGTAATAGTCAGCAAAAAGTGTCTCTTGATTTTCCATAAGGAGCTTCATTTTGTGCTCTTTTCTTGCCTTATCATTCTTTACACTCACAGGGTACTGTATTTTAATTACCTCTGAACAGCAGGAGGGAGCTTCTAAGGCCTCTCCATTTGGTTGGGGTAGACTATTCGACTCTCCTGCCATTGTTGGGCTAATGGTCTTTGACACCTCTCACTTGACACGTCAGTGCTAGTTGAAGCTGTATCAAGTCAGTTACAGTTGAATACAGTTGAAGCTGTATCTCTCTCAGTTCCACAAAAAATCCAAGTTTAACTAACTCTAAATCTATCTTTTTTAAAGAAAATGCTGAAAAATGCAGGAGCTCATCTGATCATCTGATCATGACCTCTCTCTCTCTCTCTCTCTCTCTCTCTCTCTCTCTCTCTCTCTCTCTCTCTCTCTCTCTCTCTCTCTCTGTCTCTGTCTCTCTCTCTCTCTCTCTCTCTCTCTCTCTCTCTCTCTCTCTCTCTCTCTCTCTCTCTCTCTCTCTCTCTCTCTCTCTTCTCTGTTCAAAGTGTAGGTGATCCCTTGAAAATATAAAATCTGAATTTTTTTAAATGAATAGGTTTTTACCAAGGGAACCACATTGTTACCTACCCAGCATCACAGCAGAGTCGGGCCTTGTGACTGGGGTTTGATTTGATGACTCTATCTAGCCGTCTGATTGGCTTTTGGGGTTGCAATGATGTCTGGGTAGCCTTCGTTAAAAAACCAACGAGGGTCTCCACATGTCATCTCTCCACATGTTCAACATTAGATATCATATGTTAAGCTTCTTCCATCAGCTTTCAGTTCACATATCGTGACACAGCTTGTTATATATATATATAAGTTATATCTATCTTTTAAATAGTATTAATATACAGATGAAGGAAGAGGCAGTGGTATTATATATATATATTTTCATATTTGTGTAATTACTATTCTGTATAAAATGATATGTTGATGCTGGTTAGCTAATCTCTTGGAGGACGACGACAGTCATGCGTTACAGGGAACATGTTTTGCCAGAGGGCTTCGACACACACACACACACACACACACACACACACACACACACTATTTTTTTTCCAGAGGGCCCTGTCTCCACTAGCTGTCCCTGTAAAAGGATTAAAGCAGAGTGTGTATCAGTCAACGGTGTCGTGTTGAAACTAAAATGGCCTCTCATCACATCAGCAGCCAGAAGACGCCTCTTCACTCAGTCACTCTCAGGGATGCGTCTCAATAAATGTTGATATACCTCTAAATTAATACCCACTATGTTGATATACCTCTAAATTAATACATACCCACTATGTTGATATACCTCTAAATTAATACATACCCACTATGTTGATATACCTCTAAATACATACCCACTATGTTGATATACCTCTAAATAAATACCCACTATGTTGATATACCTCTAAATAAATACCCACTATGTTGATATACCTCTAAATAAATACGTACCCACTATGTTGATATACCTCTAAATAAATACCCACTATGTTGATATACCTCTAAATACATACCCACTATGTTGATATACCTCTAAATAAATACCCACTATGTTGATATACCTCTAAATTAATACATACCCACTATGTTGATATACCTCTAAATACATACCCACTATGTTGATATACCTCTAAATACATACCCACTATGTTGATATACCTCTAAATTAATAAATACCCACTATGTTGATATACCTCTAAATAAATACGTACCCACTATGTTGATATACCTCTAAATAAATACCCACTATGTTGATATACCTCTAAATACATACCCACTATGTTGATATACCTCTAAATAAATACCCACTATGTTGATATACCTCTAAATTAATACATACCCACTATGTTGATCTACCTCTAAATTAATACATACCCACTATGTTGATCTACCTCTAAATTAATACATACCCACTATGTTGATATACCTCTAAATAAATACCCACTATGTTGATATACCTCTAAATTAATAAATACCCACTATGTTGATATACCTCTAAATAAATACGTACCCACTATGTTGATATACCTCTAAATAAATACCCACTATGTTGATATACCTCTAAATACATACCCACTATGTTGATATACCTCTAAATAAATACCCACTATGTTGATATACCTCTAAATTAATACATACCCACTATGTTGATATACCTCTAAATACATACCCACTATGTTGATATACCTCTAAATACATACCCACTATGTTGATATACCTCTAAATTAATAAATACCCACTATGTTGATATACCTCTAAATAAATACCTACCCACTATGTTGATATACCTCTAAATAAATACCCACTATGTTGATATACCTCTAAATACATACCCACTATGTTGATATACCTCTAAATAAATACCCACTATGTTGATATACCTCTAAATTAATACATACCCACTATGTTGATATACCTCTAAATACATACCCACTATGTTGATATACCTCTAAATAAATACCCACTATGTTGATATACCTCTAAATTAATACATACCCACTATGTTGATATACCTCTAAATAAATACCCACTATGTTGATATACCTCTAAATAAATACCCACTATGTTGATATACCTCTAAATAAATACCCATTATGTTGATATACCTCTAAATTAATAAATACCCACTATGTTGATATACCTCTAAATACATACCCACTATGTTGATATACCTCTAAATAAATACGTACCCACTATGTTGATATACCTCTAAATAAATACATACCCACTATGTTGATATACCTCTAAAAAATGCATACCCACTATGTTGATATTCCTCTAAATAAATACATACCCACTATTTTGATATACCTCTAAATAAATACCCACTATGTTGATATACCTCTAAATTAATACATACCCACTATGTTGATATACATCTAAATAAATACCCACTATGTTGATATACCTCTAAATTAATACCCACTATGTTGATATACCTCTAAATAAATACCCACTATGTTGATATACCTCTAAATAAATACATACCCACTATGTTGATATACCTCTAAATAAATACCCACTATGTTGATATACCTCTAAATAAATACCCACTATGTTGATATACCTCTAAATACATACCCACTATGTTGATATACCTCTAAATAAATACCCACTATGTTGATATACCTCTAAATTAATACATACCCACTATGTTGATATACCTCTAAATACATACCCACTATGTTGATATACCTCTAAATAAATACCCACTATGGTGATATACCTCTAAATAAATACATACCCACTATGTTGATATACCTCTAAATAAATACCCACTATGTTGATATACCTCTAAATAAATACCCACTATGTTGATATACCTCTAAATACATACCCACTATGTTGATATACCTCTAAATACATACCCACTATGTTGAAATACCTCTAAATAAATACATGCCCACTATGTTGATATACCTCTAAATAAATACCCACTATGTTGATATACCTCTAAATAAATACCCAATATGTTGATATACCTCTAAATACATACCCACTATGTTGATATACCTCTAAATAAATACCCACTATGTTGATATACCTCTAAATAAATACCCACTATGTTGATATACCTCTAAATAAATACCCACTATGGTGATATACCTCTAAATACATACATATTCTCTCTGTCTCTTTTGGAAGCAGATCATTTGGAACCCGATGGTGTACCCTGTTTTTTATCTCCTCCTCTTCGTCATCCTCCTCTTCCTCCTCTATCATCACCTTGGGCCAGAACCCACGCATATTGAGACACTGATCTGGCGTGCATACATAAACTGTAGTATATACGACCTGGTTCGTTTTGTTTTCCCGCTAGTTTCTACCCCATAGCGCTAAATATCATCTCTACCCAGCATGCCTCTGAAAATCAGTTAAGTGATTTTCTACACTCCTTAAAATAAGCCTTCAATGTCTTTGATCCTCCCATCACACACACACACACACACACACACACACACACACACACACACACACACACACACACACACACACACACACACACACACACACACACACACACACACACACACACACACACACACACACACACACAGCTAGACAATAATTGCCGGAGCTGGTGTGTAAATGATGTGGCACATTTCAACGGCAGCAGCGTTTTACGATGTAACGGTAAACGGTAATCTAGGAGAGAGAGGGTTAAAGACTGAGAGGACAGGCTGGAGGAGACTGGGGAGATGCTGGGTCAGGAGAGAGGGTTAAAGACTGAGAGGACAGGCTGGAGGAGACTGGGGAGATGTTGGGTCAGTAGAGAGTGTTAAAGACTGAGAGGACAGGCTGGAGGAGACTGGGGAGATGTTGGGTCAGGAGAGAGGGTTACTTACAACCCGACACACACCCACACAGACTACAGACATACGACAGACAGACAGACAGACAGACAGACAGACAGACAGACAGACAGACAGACAGACAGACAGACAGACAGACAGACAGACAGACAGACAGACAGGCAGCCAGAGCCCACAGACATACAGGCAGCCAGAGCCCACAGACATACAGGCAGCCAGAGCCCACAGACATACATGCAGCCAGAGCCAGAGCGCACAGACAGACAGACAGACAGACAGACAGACAGACAGACAGACAGACAGACAGACAGACAGACAGACAGACAGACAGACAGACAGACAGACAGACAGACAGACAGACACACACACACACACACACACGTACAGGTAACATCCAAAATAATGTAAACACCAACATAAAGTGTATTAATAGGACGTTGGACAACCAGGAGCCAGAACAGCTTCAATGCACCTTGTCATAGATTCTACAAGTGTCTGGATCTCTATTGGAGGGATGAGAAACCATTCATCCCTGGGAAATTCCATCATGTGATGTTTTGTTGATGGTGGTGGAAAACGCTGTCTCAGCCGCTGCTCCAGAATCTCCCATAAGTATTTGGGATCTGGTTACTGAGTTACTGAGACTGAGACGGCTCAATGTTAAGAAGTTCTATAGATGGAAGGAAAGTAGTGTGGAAATCTACCAAAAAACTGTTAGGCAACAACACATTCAATCCCTTCTAGACAATTTCCTGGACAAAACGTTTCACTGTAATAGTGAAGGTGTAAACTCAGCAGTAGAAAACCTAAACAGTATATTTGACCTCTCAGCTTCCCTATCAAATCTAAAAATGTCAAGCAGACATCCTAAGAAAATTAACAACAATGACAAATGGTTTGATGATGAATGCAAAAAAAAAATAACAAAGAAATTGAGAAACCTGTCCAACCAAAAACATAGAGACCCAGAAAACCTGAGCCTACGCCTTCACTATGGTGAATCACTAAAACAATACAGAAATACACTACGGAAAAAGAAGGAACAGCACATCAGAAATCTGCTCAATGTAATTGAAGAATCCATAGACTCGAACCACGATCTGAGAGACAAGGCAAGAAGGGCCTTCTACGCCATCAAAAGGAACATACAATTTGACATCCCAATTAGGATCCGTAAAACAAATACTTGTAATCAGTTATAGAACCCATTGACCTTTATGGCTGTGAGGTCTGGGGTCCGCTCACCAACCTAGAATTCACAAAATGGGACAAACACCAAATTGAGACTGCAAAAACATCCTCCGTTTACAACGAAAAATTGCAAATAATGCATGCAGAGCAGAATTAGGCTGATACCCGCTAATTATCAACATCCAGAAAAGAGCCGTTAAATTCTACAACCAGCTAAAAGGAAGCGATTCCCAAACCTTCTATAACAAAGCCATCACCTACAGAGAGATGAACCTGGAGAAGAGTCCCCTAAGCAAGCTGGTCCTGGGGCTCTGTTCACAAACACAAACAGACCCCACAGAGACCCAAGACAGCAACACAATTAGACCAAACCAAATCATGAGAAAACAAAAAGATAATTACTTGAAACATTGGAAAGAATGAACAAAAAAACTGAGCAAAATAGAATGCTATTTGGCCCTAAACAGAAAGTACACAGTGGCAGAATACCTGACCACTGTGACTGACCCAAACTTAAGGAAAGCTTTGACTATGCACAGACTCAGTGAGCATAGCCTTGCTACCTGGCTCTCAAGAGAAGACAGGCTATGTGCACACAGCCCACAAAATGAGGTGGAAACTGAGCTGCACTTCCTAACCTCCTGTCAAATGTATGACCATATTAGAGACACATATTTCCCTCAGATTACACAGATCCACAAAGAATTTGAAAACAAACCCAATTTTGATAAACTCCCATATCTACTGGGTGAAATACCACGGTGTGACATCACAGCTTGTAAGTAAGGGCTTGTAAGTAAGGGCTTGTAAGTAAGGGCTTGTAAGTAAGGGCTTGTAAGTAAGGGCTTGTAAGTAAAGGCTTGTAAGTAAGGGCTTGTAAGTAAGGGCTTGTAAGCATTTCATGGTAAGACCTGTTGAATTCGGCGCATGTGACAAATAACATTTAATTTGAAATACATCCCATATTTATGTTGATTTATTTTCCCTTGTGTACTTTAACCATTTGTACATCGTTACAACACTGTATATAGACATAATATGACATTTGAAATGTCTTTATTCTTTTGGAACTTCTGTGAGTGTAATGTTTACTGGTAATTTTTTATTTTTTATTTCACTTTTGTATATTATCTATTTCACCTGCTTTGGCAATGTTAACATATGTTTCCCATGCCAATAAAGCCCTTTGAATTGAATTTAACTGAGAGAGAGATATAGAGAGAGAGAGAAAGATAGGTGAGTGAGGGAAGAGAGGGGAGAGAGGAAAAGAGAGATGGAGACAGAGAGAAGAATAGAGAGAGAGGGAGAGAGATAATACATTTATCCGAGGGAGAGGAGGACTAGTGAGAGAGATGTGGATGAAAGATAGCAAGTACGAGATAGAAAGAGAGAAGGAGGAGAGAGAGAGAGGAAGAGAGAGAGGAAGAGAGAGAGGAAGAGAGAGAGAGAGAGGAAGAGAGAGAGGAAGAGAGAGAGAGAGAGAGAGAGAGGGAAAGAGAGAAGGAGGAGAGAGAGAGGAAGAGAGAGAGAGAGAGAGAGAGGAAGAGAGAAGGATGAGAGAGAGAGAGGGAAAGAGAGAAGGAGGAGAGAGAGAGAGAGGAAGAGAGAGAGGAAGAGATTATGAGAGTCAGAGGAGCAGCATGATTGAAATACTCCCCACAGCCTATCAACACACAGCCTATCACAGACAGCCTATCAACACACAGCCTATCACAGACAGCCTATCAACACACAGCCTATCACAGACAGTTTATCAACACACAGCCTATCACAGACAGTTTATCAACACACAGCCTATCACAGACAGCCTATCACAGACAGCCTATCATCCCACATCAAAAATACATCTGATTTTCAGGTCACAATATAGTCAATCCACCATAATTGGTGTGAGTCACACAGAGGGAGGTGGGCGGAGAGGGGAAGAGAGGCGGAGGGTTGGAACTCTTTCGGCCCGAGAGGAGCAGCCGGTGCAGAGGAACCTAATTGGTGTCAGCTCAGGTTGTGTGTGTGTGTGTGTGTGTGTGTGTGTGTGTGTGTGTGTGTGTGTGTGTGTGTGTGTGTGTGTGTGTGTGTGTGTGTGTGTCTGTGTGTGTGCGTCTGTGTGCGTGCGTGCGTGCGTGTGTGTGCGTGCGTGCGTGTGTGTGGTACGTGGCAGACAGGAATACGGGTTCTACCCTCCAGGCCCCCCAGACCCCCCAGACCCCCCAGACCCCCCAGGCCCCCCAGGCCCCCCAGACCCCCCCAGGCCCCCCAGACCCCTGTGGTCCACCTCTTAACATCTTTAGCCATTGTTCTCAAACCACTTTATCTCCCCGCTTTCCTTCTCTTGTTAAACATTTATTTGTGCGCAGGCGTTTTGTAATGAGGAATTAGCTGCAATGATGTGGTTTATGATGGTGAGAGAGACGAGCATCATGGGATCTGGCATTAGACCTGTTATACTGTACAGGCCCATTTTAATCTATTTAACCATTTAATGTGATGTTGGAGTTAGTTCTCTGGAAGGTCAGGGGTCGGGGGTTACGCTCCAACTTCACCGACGATACAGTTTTGACTGTTATCCGCTGAAATGCCTCAATATCTCACACTATTCATACCTTTCATAATATACTGTAGTATATTGGTATAAATATATTTAAGTTATAACAAAAGGGTTAATTTTGGAATGAAATAGCTTATACTGATGCTGGTTGTTGTCTGATGTTGTTTGTTGTCTGATGTTGTTTTGTTGTCTGATGCTGTTTGTTGTCTGATGCTGTTTGTTGTCTGATGCTGTTTGTTGTCTGATGCTGTTTGTTGTCTGATGCTGTTTGTTGTCCGATGCTGTTTGTTGTCTGATGCTGTTTGTTGTCTGATGCTGTTTGTTGTCTGATGCTGTTTGTTGTCTGATGATGTTTGTTGTCTGATGCTGTTTGTTGTCTGATGCTGTTTGTTGTCTGAAGCTGTTTGTTGTCTGATGCTGTTTGTTGTCTGATGCTGTTTGTTGTCTGATGCTGTTTGTTGTCTGATGCTGTTTGTTGTCTGATGCTGTTTGTTGTCTGAAGCTGTTTGTTGTCTGATGCTGTTTGTTGTCTGATGCTGTTTGTTGTCTGATGTTGTTTGTTGTCTGATGCTATTTGTTGTCTGATGCTGTTTGTTGTCTGATGCTGTTGTTTTGTTTCCCATCCCGTCATGTCCATGTCATGGTGAATTAACCATGTGACTAAATGACACACACACACACAAATACCAGCTACCAGGACTCTCCTGTATAAATACCAGCTACCAGGGCTCTCCTGTAGAAATACCAGCTACCAGGACTCTCCTGTATAAATACCAGCTACCAGGGCTCTCCTGTAGAAATACCAGCTCCCAGGACTCCATCTGTAGAAATACCAGCTACCAGGACTCTCCTGTAGAAATACCAGCTACCAGGACTCCATCTGTAGAAATACCAGCTCCCAGGACTCCATCTGTAGAAATACCAGCTACCAGGGCTCTCCTGTAGAAATACCAGCTACCAGGACTCCATCTGTAGAAATACCAGCTACCAGGACTCTCCTGTAGAAATACCAGCTACCAGGACTCTCCTGTAGAAATACCAGCTACCAGGGCTCTCCTGTAGAAATACCAGCTCCCAGGACTCCATCTGTAGAAATACCAGCTCCCAGGACTCCATCTGTAGAAATACCAGCTACCAGGACTCTCCTGTAGAAATACCAGCTCCCAGGACTCCATCTGTAGAAATACCAGCTACCAGGACTCCATCTGTAGAAATACCAGCTACCAGGACTCTCCTGTATAAATACCAGCTACCAGGGCTCTCCTGTAGAAATACCAGCTACCAGGACTCTCCTGTAGAAATACCAGCTCCCAGGACTCCATCTGTAGAAATACCAGCTACCAGGACTCCATCTGTAGAAATACCAGCTACCAGGACTCTCCTGTATAAATACCAGCTACCAGGGCTCTCCTGTAGAAATACCAGCTACCAGGACTCTCCTGTATAAATACCAGCTACCAGGGCTCTCCTGTATAAATACCAGCTACCAGGACTCCATCTGTAGAAATACCAGCTACCAGGACTCCATCTGTAGAAATACCAGCTACCAGGACTCCATCTGTAGAAATAGCAGCTACTAGGACTCTCCTGTAGAAATACCAGCTACCAGGACTCTTATTAGTCTCGGACTCAGCTGCCCTGCGCGCCGGGTAAGCCATTTCATGTGTCCGAAGGCACAAACTCTACCTTCCAAGCGGGCCCAGAGAGCAAATGAAGTGCACTGTAGGCCTACCGCTGGCCAATCGGATGGCTCAGATTACCGTGTCTGCAGGAACGTACCAGGCAGAAAAGAAAGCTACAGCGAAGTTGATACTGTGAGATTTCAAAACGTTTAAAACCTCGACTAGAGAGAGATTGTCAACGAATACAGCAAAGAGCTGCTGTTTTTATGAGTGAGTTCATGTTTAAGGTCTTACTCAGCACTGTCAACACTTTGTATTCAACACTTTTATATACCATAAAATGTGCGCTCTTCCTATTTCCACTCAGCGCTACAACCAGCACTGCAGCAGTAATGAACGAGTAGGAAAGTGTATCTACAGGTTTGTGTTGTTGTTGTTATTAGGGGCTTGGGTCTTTTTTAATATCGAGGAATATTTCACTTTCTCTGTTCATAGGAGTAACATGAATTTGTACATGAGGCTTGAGTTTCGCCATCAGCTGGATGTTGAGAGACGGACCCTCAGTCTGCTGCTCTCTCCCTCCACTGAGACGGACCCTCAGTCTGCTGCTCTCTCCCTCCGCTGAGACGGACCCTCAGTCTGTTGCTCTTCTCCCTCCGCTGAGACGGACCCTCAGTCTGCTGCTCTTCTCCCTCCGCTGAGACGGACCCTCAGTCTGCTGCTCTTCTCCCTCCGCTGAGACGGACCCTCAGTCTGCTGCTCTTCTCCCTCCGCTGAGACGGACCCTCAGTCTGCTGCTCTCTCCCTCCGCTGAGACGGACCCTCAGTCTGTTGCTCTTCTCCCTCCGCTGAGACGGACCCTCAGTCTGCTGCTCTTCTCCCTCCGCTGAGACGGACCCTCAGTCTGCTGCTCTTCTCCCTCCGCTGAGACGGACCCTCAGTCTGCTGCTCTTCTCCCTCCGCTGAGACTGACCCTCAGTCTGCTGCTCTCTCCCTCCGCTGAGACTGACCCTCAGTCTGCTGCTCTTCTCCCTCCGCTGAGACTGACCCTCAGTCTGCTGCTCTTCTCCCTCCGCTGAGACTGACCCTCAGTCTGCTGCTCTTCTCCCTCCGCTGAGACGGACCCTCAGTCTGCTGCTCTTCTCCCTCCGCTGAGACGGACCCTCAGTCTGCTGCTCTTCTCCCTCCGCTGAGACGGACCCTCAGTCTGCTGCTCTTCTCCCTCCGCTGAGACGGACCCTCAGTCTGCTGCTCTTCTCCCTCCGCTGAGACGGACCCTCAGTCTGCTGCTCTCTCCCTCCGCTGAGACGGACCCTCAGTCTGCTGCTCTCTCCCTCCGCTGAGACGGACCCTCAGTCTGCTGCTCTCTCCCTCCGCTGAGACGGACCATCAGATACAGGCACCATCTGTCACGATCGTCTTTACGTGAATGAGTGGACCAAGGCGCAGCGTGAGAGAAATACATCTTCCTTTTATTTGACGAAGACGTAACAGGAAACGAAACACTCTTACAAAACTAACAAAACAATAAACGACCGTGAAGCTATAAACGAAAGTGCACACACAAGCTACTAACGTTCAACACAGACAAATACCCACAAAAGCCTAATGCCTATGGCTGCCTTAAATATGGCTCCCAATCAGAGAAAATAATAAACAGCTGTCTCTGATTGAGAACCATTCAGGCAACCATAGACATACCTAGACACCTACACTAAACACAACCCCATACACTCTACCAAAACCCCCTAGACACTACAACCACCCAAGACGAGACAAATACACACAAACATCCCCCATGTCACACCCTGACCTAACTAAAATAATACAGAAAACAAAGATAACTAAGGCCAGGGCGTGACAGTACCCCCCCCCCCCCCCCCCCCCAAAGGTGCGGAAAAAAAACCTGACACAGAAGGGGAGGGTCCGGGTGGGCCTTCCTACGGCGGCGGCTCGGGTGCGGGACGTGGCCCCCACTCCACCATAGTTAATACCCGCTTTGGTGGCTCTGGCAGATCCTGGCTGACTGGCGGCTCTGGCAGATCCTGGCTGACTGGCGGCTCTGGCAGATCCTGGCTGACTGGCGGCTCTGGCAGATCCTGGCTGACTGGCGGCTCTGGCTGGTCATGGCTGGCTGACGGCTCTGGCTGGTCATGGCTGGCTGACGGCTCTGGCTGCTCCTGTCTGGCGGACGGCTCTGGCTGCTCCTGTCTGGCGGACGGCTCTGGCTGCTCCTGACTCACGGACGGCTCTAGCGGCCCGGGACAGACGGGCAGCTCTGACGGCTCGGGACAGACGGGCAGCTCTGACGGCTCGGGACAGACGGGCAGCTCTGACGGCTCGGGACAGACGGGCAGCTCTGACGGCTCGGGACAGACGGGCGGCTTTGAAGGCTCAGGACAGACGGGCAGTGCAGGCGGCGCTTGGCAGACGGACAGCTCAGACGGCGTTGGGCAGACGGGCAGTGCAGGCGACGCTGGGCAGACGGACAGCGCAGACGGCGCTGGGCAGACGGCAGACTCTGGCCGGCTGAGGCGCACAGTAGGCCTGGTGCGTGGTGCCCGGAACTGGTGGTACTGGGCTGGAGACACGCACCTTAAGGCTAGTGCGGGGAGCAGGAACAAGGGCGCACAGGACTCTGGAGACGCACAGGAGGCTTGGTGCGTAGTGTAGGCACTGGTGGTAATGGGCTGGAGACACGCACCACAGGGCTAGTGCGTGGAGGAGGAACAGGGCTCTGGAGACGCACAGGAAGCCTGGTGCGTGGTGTTGGCACTGGTGGTACTGGGCTGGGGCGGGGAGGTGGCGCCGGATATACCGGACCGTGCAGGCGTACTGGCTCCCTTGAGCACTGAGCCTGCCCAACCTTACCTGGTTGTATGCTCCCCGTAGCCCGACCAGTGCGGGGAGGTGGAATAACCCGCACTGGACTGTGTAGGCGAACCGGGGACACCATACGTAAGGCTGGTGCCATGTATGCCGGCCCGAGGAGACGCACTGGAGACCAGACGCGTTGAGCCGGCTTCATGGCACCTGGCTCAATGCCCAATCTAGCCCGGCCGATACGAGGAGCTGGTATGTACCGCACTGGGCTATGCACACGTACAGGAGACACCGTGCGCTCTACCGCATAACACGGTGTCTGCCCGTACTCTCGCTCTCCACGGTAAGCACAGGGAGTTGGCGCAGGTCTCCTACCTGACTTCGCCACACTCCGTTGTAGCCCCCCCCCCAATAAATTTTTGGGGTTTGACTCGCGGGCTTCCAGCCTTGCTTCCGTGCTGCCTCCTCATATCGCCTCCTCTCGGCTTTAGCTGCCTCCAGCTCTTCACGAGGGAGGTGATATTCTCCCGGTTGTGCCCAAGGTCCCTTACCATCCAGTATCTCCTCCCAAGTCCAAGAATCCTGTATGCGCTGCTCCTGCTGCTGCTTATCACGCTGCTTGGTCCTGGTATGGTGGGTAATTCTGTCACGATCGTCTTTACGTGAATGAGTGGACCAAGGCGCAGCGTGAGAGAAATACATCTTCCTTTTATTTGACGAAGACGTAACACGAAACGAAACACTCTTACAAAACTAACAAAACAATAACCGACCGTGAAGCTATAAACGAAAGTGCACACACAAGCTACTAACGTTCAACATAGACAATTACCCACAAAAGCCTAATGCCTATGGCTGCCTTAAATATGGCTCCCAATCAGAGAAAATAATAGACAGCTGTCTCTGATTGAGAACCATTCAGGCAACCATAGACATACCTAGACACCTACACTAAACACAACCCCATAACCTCTACAAAACCCCCTAGACACTACAACCACCCAAGACGAGACAAATACACACAAACATCCCCCATGTCACACCCTGACCTAACTAAAATAATACAGAAAACAAAGATAACTAAGGCCAGGGCGTGACACTATCAGCCCAGTAAAATAAAAAATAAAAAGCAAATTATTTGAATGTATGTTCACACAGCTGTGCCTCACAATTAATACAACAATTGATATATTACCGATCATATAGTCTTCCTCAAATGTTTAAATATATATATTTTTTTTAATGGCTCAAACAACAATGCATTGGCAGGGAAATTCAAGCAAAGCCAGTGTGCGGTGATAATGTATTTTGGTCCTATAACTTACTGCACAAACCTAATGACTACAGTACTGTTTTTAATTGGTTAATGTTGCATAGGCTTCCATTTTGTAAGTCATGATCTCGGCTTGCATCTTGACTCAAAGGGATCTTGACTCAAAGGGATCTTGACTCAAAGTGATCACTGTTCTAGAGTTTTCCCCGCTAGTTAACACTATAAACGTTTACTCCTTTACTGTGGCAATTGTGATCGAATCAACGCAATATTAGCCACTTTCAATTCAACATACAGAAACAAAACTAACTATGCAACAGATTTTGTTGTAGGCAGAATGCATCCGAGTAGGATTCTATTGTAATGACATCCACTCTACACAGACCGGTGCAGCATAACCAATCAGAGCTGCAGTAGGCCTATATGCAAATAGATCATTGCCATATATGGATCTGTGCCATTTACTTTGAACTGGACTGTGTTTACAGCATGAGCGGTCGTGAATAGATGCGCTTGTTTTGAGGTCTAAGCGAGAGCTGCATGTAGCCACGTGTGCACATTTTGTTGCTAGTTCGTGAGTTATTAGCCCAGTTTTAAATAATTTGTAGTCAGCAATGGGGGAGTGATTCCTTCCTACAAGAGCACAAAACGTACACGTTTCTAGACATCTTTGGAAAGAGAGTCAGGTCTTAAAGGGACAGTGTTGTATTTGAGACAAGCTTGAAAAAGCTAAGTAAAACTGTAACTTAAAGCGGGTACAGCCTCAGTTTTCACAATAGAACTGTAACTTAAAGCGGGTACAGCCTCAGTGTTCACAGTAAAACTGTAACTTAAAGCGGGTACAGCCTCAGTGTTCACAGTAAAACTGTAACTTAAAGCGGGTACAGCCTCAGTGTTCACAGTAAAACTGTAACTTAAAGCGGGTACAGCCTCAGTGTTCACAGTAAAACTTAAAGCGGGTACAGCCTCAGTGTTCACAGTAAAACTGTAACTTAAAGCGGGTACAGCCTCAGTGTTCACAATAAAACTGTAACTTAAAGCGGGTACAGCCTCAGTGTTCACAGTAAAACTGTAACTTAAAACGGGTACAGCCACAGTGTTCACAGTAAAACTGTAACTTAAAGCAGGTACAGCCTCAGTGTTCACAATAAAACTGTAACTTAAAGCGGGTACAGCCTCAGTGTTCACAGTAAAACTGTAACTTAAAGCGGGTACAGCCTCAGTGTTCACAGTAAAACTGTAACTTAAAGCAGGTACAGCCTCAGTGTTCACAGTAAAACTGTAACTTAAAGCAGGTACAGCTTCAGTTTTCACAGTAAAACTGTAACTTAAAGCGGGTACAGCCTCAGTGTTCACAATAAAACTGTAACTTAAAGCGGGTACAGTCTGTGTTCACAGTAAAACTGTAACTTAAAGCGGGTACAGCCTCAGTGTTCACAGTAAAACTGTAACTTAAAGCGGGTACAGCCTCAGTGTTCACAATAAAACTGTAACTTAAAGCGGGTACAGCCTCACTGTTCACAGTAAAACTGTAACTTAAAGCAGGTACAGCCTCAGTGTTCACAGTAAAACTGTAACTTATAGTGGGTACAGCCTCAGTGTTCACAGTAAAACTGTAACTTAAAGCGGGTACAGCCTCAGTGTTCACAGTAAAACTGTAACTTAAAGCGGGTACAGCCTCAGTGTTCACAATAAAACTGTAACTTAAAGCGGGTACAGCCTCACTGTTCACAGTAAAACTGTAACTTAAAGCAGGTACAGCCTCAGTGTTCACAGTAAAACTGTAACTTATAGTGGGTACAGCCTCAGTGTTCACAGTAAAACTGTAACTTAAAGCGGGTACAGCCTCAGTGTTCACAGTAAAACTGTAACTTAAAGCAGGTACAGCCTCAGTGTTCACAGTAAAACTGTAACTTAAAGCAGGTACAGTCTCGGTGTTCACAGTAAAACTGTAACTTAAAGCCGGTCCAGCCTCAGTGTTCACAGTAAAACTGTAACTTAAAGCGGGTACAGCCTCAGTGTTCACAGTAAAACTGTAACTTAAAGCGGGTACAGCCTCAGTGTTCACAGTAAAACTGTAACTTAAAGCGGGTACAGCCTCAGTGTTCACAGTAAAACTGTAACTTAAAGCAGGTACAGCCTCAGTGTTCACAGTAAAACTGTAACTTAAAGCGGGTACAGCCTCAGTGTTCACAGTAAAACTGTAACTTAAAGCGGGTACAGCCTCAGTGTTCACAGTAAAACTGTAACTTAAAGCGGGTACAGCCTCAGTGTTCACAGTAAAACTGTAACTTAAAGCGGGTACAGCCTCAGTGTTCACAGTAAAACTGTAACTTAAAGCAGGTACAGCCTCAGTGTTCACAGTAAAACTGTAACTTAAAGCGGGTACAGCCTCAGTGTTCACAGTAAAACTGTAACTTAAAGCGGGTACAGCCTCAGTGTTCACAGTAAAACTGTAACTTAAAGCGGGTACAGTCTCAGTGTTCACAGTAAAACTGTAACTTAAAGCAGGTACAGCCTCAGTGTTCACAGTAAAACTGTAACTTAAAGCGGGTACAGCCTCAGTGTTCACAGTAAAACTGTAACTTAAAGCGGGTACAGCCTCAGTGTTCACAGTAAAACTGTAACTTAAAGCGGGTACAGCCTCAGTGTTCACAGTAAAACTGTAACTTAAAGCGGGTACAGCCTCAGTGTTCACAGTAAAACTGTAACTTAAAGCCGGTCCAGCCTCAGTGTTCACAGTAAAACTGTAACTTAAAGCCGGTCCAGCCTCAGTGTTCACAGTAAAACTGTAACTTAAAGCGGGTACAGCCTCAGTGTTCACAGTAAAACTGTAACTTAAAGCGGGTACAGCCTCAGTGTTCACAGTAAAACTGTAACTTAAAGCAGGTACAGCCTCAGTGGTCACAGTAAAACTGTAACTTAAAGCAGGTACAGCCTCAGTGGTCACAGTAAAACTGTAACTTAAAGCAGGTACAGCCTCAGTGTTCACAGTAAAACTGTAACTTATAGTGGGTACAGCCTCAGTGTTCACAGTAAAACTGTAACTTAAAGCGGGTACAGCCTCAGTGTTCACAGTAAAACTGTAACTTAAAGCGGGTACAGCCTCAGTGTTCACAGTAAAACTGTAACTTAAAGCGGGTACAGCCTCAGTGTTCACAGTAAAACTGTAACTTATAGTGGGTACAGCCTCAGTGTTCACAGTAAAACTGTAACTTAAAGCGGGTACAGCCTCAGTGTTCACAGTAAAACTGTAACTTAAAGTGGGTACAGCCTCAGTGTTCACAGTAAAACTGTAACTTATAGTGGGTACAGCCTCAGTGTTCACAGTAAAACTGTAACTTAAAGCGGGTACAGCCTCACTGTTCACAGTAAAACTGTAACTTAAAGCAGGTACAGCCTCAGTGTTCACAGTAAAACTGTAACTTATAGTGGGTACAGCCTCAGTGTTCACAGTAAAACTGTAACTTAAAGCGGGTACAGCCTCAGTGTTCACAGTAAAACTGTAACTTAAAGCGGGTACAGTCTCAGTGTTCACAGTAAAACTGTAACTTAAAGCGGGTACAGTCTCAGTGTTCACAGTAAAACTGTAACTTAAAGTGGGTACAGCCTCAGTGTTCACAGTAAAACTGTAACTTAAAGCGGGTACAGCCTCAGTGTTCACAGTAAAACTGTAACTTAAAGCAGGTACAGCCTCAGTGTTCACAGTAAAACTGTAACTTAAAGCAGGTACAGCCTCAGTGTTCACAGTAAAACTGTAACTTAAAGCAGGTACAGCCTCAGTGTTCACAGTAAAACTGTAACTTAAAGCAGGTACAGCCTCAGTGGTCACAGTAAAACTGTAACTTAAAGCGGGTACAGCCTCAGTGTTCACAGTAAAACTGTAACTTAAAGCAGGTACAGCCTCAGTGTTCACAGTAAAACTGTAACTTAAAGCAGGTACAGCCTCAGTGTTCACAGTAAAACTGTAACTTAAAGCAGGTACAGCCTCAGTGTTCACAGTAAAACTGTAACTTAAAGCAGGTACAGCCTCAGTGTTCACAGTAAAACTGTAACTTAAAGCGGGTACAGCCTCAGTGTTCACAGTAAAACTGTAACTTAAAGCGGGTACAGCCTCAGTGTTCACAGTAAAACTGTAACTTAAAGCAGGTACAGCCTCAGTGTTCACAGTAAAACTGTAACTTAAAGCGGGTACAGCCTCAGTGTTCACAGTAAAACTGTAACTTAAAGCGGGTACAGCCTCAGTGTTCACAGTAAAACTGTAACTTAAAGCGGGTACAGCCTCAGTGTTCACAGTAAAACTGTAACTTAAAGCGGGTACAGCCTCAGTGTTCACAGTAAAACTGTAACTTAAAGCAGGTACAGCCTCAGTGTTCACAGTAAAACTGTAACTTAAAGCGGGTACAGTCTGTGTTCACAGTAAAACTGTAACTTAAAGCGGGTACAGCCTCAGTGTTCACAGTGAAACTGTAACTTAAAGCAGGTACAGCCTCAGTGTTCACAGTAAACGCACGCTGGAAGTTGCAGAGAATTTTCACAACGTTCAAGTTTGCGCTCAGCAGACCTGAGACCTGCTCATTGCCTTAAAAAATGAGAGGGAACATTGATCATGACAGCAGCAATTACACAGGAATCATCACAGAATCACAAATACGACATAAATTGTCAGCGGCCAAATTTGACCACTCTCTAGGTCGAAATATTATACAGTACCTTGGTGGATCTGAAATGTATGTTTGAAGGTTTTCTGGTAACACAAATTTTTACCAAAACAAATTATTCCTGTTATTGTGCTCTCTCAAAATTCATATGAGAGGAATCGAGGTCTTTCACTGCGTAACCATGGTGAATAATGATTGACAAGTGTATTTACTTTGTACCTTTAATTAACTAGGTAAACAAAACTACAAATGATTTATTTATTTCACCTTTATTTAACTAGGCAAACAAACTACAAATGCAAGGAAATATAAGGAAATCAGTCAATTTATTTATTTATTTCACCTTTATTTAACCAGGTAGGCAAGTTGAGAACAAGTTCTCATTTACAATTGTGACCTGGCCAAGATAAAGCAAAGCAGTTCGACACATACAACAACACAGAGTTACACATGGAGTAAAACAAACATACAGTCAATAATACAGTAGAAAAATGTATCTATATACAATGTGAGCAAATGAGGTGAGATAAGGGAGGTAAAGGCAAAAAAGGCCATGGTGGCGAAGTAAATATAATATTGCAAGTAAAATACTGGAATGGTAGATTTGCAGTGGAAGAATGTGCAAAGTAGAAATAGAAATAATGGGGTGCAAAGGAGCAAAATAAATATAAAAATACAGTAGGGGAAGAGGTAGTTGTTTGGGCTAATTATAGATGGGCTATGTACAGGTGCAGTAATCTGTGAGCTGCTCTGACAGCTGGTGCTTAAAGCTAGTGAGGGAGATAAGTGTTTTCAGTTTCAGAGATTTTTGTAGTTCGTTCCAGTCATTGGCAGCAGAGAACTGGAAGGAGAGGCGGCCAAAGGAGGAATTGGCTTTGGGGGGTGACCAGAGAGGTATACCAGCTGGAGCGCCTGCTACATTTACATTTACATTTTAGTCATTTAGCAGACGCTCTTATCCAGAGCGACTTACAGTAGAGTGCATACATTTTTATTACATTTTTACATACTGAGACAAGGATATCCCTACCGGCCAAACCCTCCCTAACCCAGACGACGCTATGCCAATTGCTACAGGTGGGTGCTGCTATGGTCACCAGCGAGCTGAGATAAGGAGGGACTTTACCTAGCAGGGTCTTGTAGATGACCTGGAGCCAGTGGGTTTGGCGACGAGTATGAAGCGAGGGCCAGCCAACGAGAGCGTACAGGTCGCAGTGATGGGTAGTATATGGGGCTTTGGTGACAAAACGGATGACACTGTGATAGACTGCATCCAATTTACTGAGTAGGGTATTGGAGGTTATTTTGTAAATGACATCGCCGCAGTCGAGGATCGGTAGGATGGTCAGTTTTACGAGGGTATGTTTGGCAGCATGAGTGAAGGATGCTTTGTTGCAAAATAGGAAGCCAATTCTAGATTTAACTTTGGATTGGAGATGTTTGATGTGAGTCTGGAAGGAGAGTTTACAGTCTAACCAGACACCTAGGTGTTTGTAGTTGTCCACATATTCTAAGTCAGAACCATCCAGAGTAGTGATGATGGACGGGCGGGAGGGTGCGGGCAGCGATCGGTTGAAGAGCATGCATTTCAATTTACTTGTATTTACTCTCACGAATGAGAGTTGTATGGCATTGAAGCTCGTCTGGAGGGTTGTTAACACAGTGTCCAAAGAAGGGCCAGAAGTATACAGAATGGTGTCTTCTGCGTAGAAGTGGATCAGAGACTCACCAGCAGCAAGAGTGACATCATTGATGTATACAGAGAAGAGAGTCGGCCCAAGAATTGAACCCTGTGGCACCCCCATAGAGACTGCCAGAGGCACGGACAACATGCCCTCCGATTTGACACACTGAACTCTATCAGAGAAGTAGTTGGTGAACCAGGTGAGGCAATCATTTGAGAAACCAAGGCTATTGAGTGTGCCGATGAGGATGTGGTGATTGACAGAGTCGAAAGCCTTGGCCAGGTCAATGAATACGGCTGCACAGTATTGTTTCTTATCGATGGCGGTTAAGATATCGTTTAGGACCTTGAGCGTGGCTGAGGTGCACCCATGACCAGCTCTGAAACCAGATTGCACAGCGGAGAAAGTGCGGTGGGATTCGAAATGGTCGGTAATCTGTTTGTTGACTTGGCTTTCGAAGACCTTAGAAAGGCAGGGTAGGATAGATATAAGTCTGTAGCAGTTTGGGTCAAGAGTGTCCACCCCTTTGAAGAGGGGGATGACCACAGCTGCTTTCCAATCTTTGGAAATATCAGACGACACGAAAGAGAGGTTGAACAGGCTAGTAAAAGGGGTTGCAAAAATTTCGGCAGATAATTTTAGAAAGGGTCCAGATTGTCTAGCCCGGCTGATTTGTAGGGGTCCAGATTTTGCAACTCTTTCAGAACATCAGCTATCTGGATTTGGGTGAAGGAGAAATGGGGGAGTCTTGGGCGAGTTTCTGTGGGGTGTGCAGTGCTGTTGACCGGGGTAGGGGTAGCCAGGTGGAAAGCATGGCCAGCCGTAGAAAAATGCTTATTGAAATTCTCAATTATAGTGGATTTCTCGGTGGTGACAGTTTCCTATCCTCTGTTCAGTGGGCAGCTAGGAGGAGGTGCTCTTATTCTCCATGGACTTTATAGTGTCCCAGAACTTTTTTGAGTTTGTGTTGCAGAAAGCAAATTTCTGCTTGAAAAAGCTAGCCTTTTCTAACTGCCTGTGTATATTGGTTTCTAGCTTCCCTGAAAAGTTGCATATCACGGGGGCTGTTCGATGCTAATGCAGAACGCCACAGGATGTTTTTGTGTTGGTTAAGGGCAGTCAGGTCTGGAGTGAACCAAGGGCGATATCTGTTTTCAGTTCTAAATTTCTTGAATGGGGCATGCTTATTTAAGATGGTGAGGAAGGCATTTAAAAAAAATAACCAGGCATCCTCTACTGACGGGATGAGGTCAATATCCTTCCAGGATACCCGGGCCAGGTCGATTAGAAAGGCCTGCTCGCTGAAGTGTTTCAGGGAGCGTTTGACAGTGATGAGTGGAGGTCGTTTGACCGCTGACCCATTACGGATGCAGGCAATGAGGCAGTGATCGCTGAGATCTTGGTTGAAAACAGCAGAGGTGTATTTAGAGGGCAAGTTGGTTAGGATGATATCTATGATGGTGCCCGTGTTTACGGCTTTGGGGGGGGTACCTGGTAGGTTCATTGATCATTTGTGAGATTGAGGGCATCAAGCTTAGATTGTAGGATGGCTGGGGTGTTAAGCATTTCCCAGTTTAGGTCACCTAGCAGCACGACCTCTGAAGATAGATGGGGGGCAATCAGTTCACATATGGTGTCCAGAGCACAGCTGGGGGCAGAGGGTGGTCTATAGCAGGCGGCAACAGTGAGAGACTTGTTTTTAGAGAGGTGGATTTTTAAAAGTAGAAGTTCAAATTGTTTGGGTACAGACCTGGATAACCAGGACAGAACTCTGCAGGCTATCTCTGCAGTAGATTGCAACACCGCCCCCTTTGGCCGTTCTATCTTGTCTGAAAATTCTGTAGTTAGGGATGGAGATTTCAGAGTTTTTGCTGGTTTTCCTAAGCCAGGATTCAGACACAGCTAGAACATCCGGGTTGGCAGAGTGTGCTAAAGCAGTGAATAAAACAAACTTAGGGAGGAGGCTTCTAATGTTAACATGCATGAAACCAAGGCTATTACGGTTACAGTAGTCATCAAAAGAGAGCGCCTGTGGAATAGGAGTGGAGCTAGGCACTGCAGGGCCTGGATTCACCTCTACATCACCAGAGGAACAGAGGAGGAGTACGATAAGGGTACGGCTAAAAGCTATGAAAATTGGTCGTCCAGGACGTCCGGAACAGAGAGTAAAAGGAGCAGGTTTCTGGGGGTGATAAAATAGCTTCAAGGTATAATGTACAGACAAAGGTATGGTAGGATGGGAATACAGTGGACGTAAACCTAGGCATTGAGTGAATATGAGAGAGATATTGTCTCTAGAAACATCATTGAAACCAGGTGATGTCATCGCATGTGTGGGTGGTGGAACTGAAAGGTTGGATAAGGTATAATGAGCAGGGCTAGAGGCTCTACAGTGAATAAAGCCAATAAACACTAACCAGAACGGCAATGGACAAGGCATATTGACATTAAGGAGAGGCATGTGATCATGCCGAGTGATCATAAGGGTCCAGTGAGTAGTGAGGTTGGTTGGGGTCACGGTGATTCAGACAGCTAGGCCATAGGTATGAAGCTGGCAGAAGATGGAGGTCTGTTTTTAGCCACCTCGTGCGTTTCCGTCGGTAGATTAGTGAGGTTCCATGTGGTAGAGGGGACCAATCCAATTGGTAAAATAGTTATAGTTATAGTGGCCCAAGAAAATTGTCCGATAGACCTACAGTGGAGAGAACAATTATTTGATACACTGCCGATTTTGCAGGTTTTCCTACTTACAAAGCATGTAGAGGTCTGTAATTTTTTTATCATAGGTACACTTCAACTGTGAGAGACGGAATCTAAAACAAAAATCCAGAAAATCACATTGTATGATTTTTAAGTAATTAATTTGCGTTTTATTGCATGACATAAGTATTTGATCACCTACCAACCAGTAAGAATTCCGGCTCTCACAGACCTGTTAGTTTTTCTTTAAGAAGCCCTCCTGTTCTCCACTCATTACCTGTATTAACTGCACCTGTTTGAACTCGTTAACTGTATAACAGACACCTGTCCACACACTCAATCAAACAGACTCCAACCTCTCCACAATGGCCAAGACCAGAGAGCTGTGTAAGGACATCAGGGATAAAATTGTAGACCTGCACAGGGCTGGGATGGGCTACAGGACAATAGGCAAGCAGCTTGGTGAGAAGGCAACAACTGTTGAATTATTAGAAAATGGAAAAAGTTGAAGATGATGGTCAATCACCGTCGGTCTGGGGCTCCATGCAAGAACTCTCCTTGTGGGGCATCAATGATCATGAGGAAGGTGAGGGATCAGCCCAGAACTACACGGCAGGACCTGGTCAATGACCTGAAGAGAGCTGGGACCACAGTCTCAAAGAAAACCATTAGTAACACACTACGCCGTCATGGATTAAAATCCTGCAGCGCACGCAAGGTCCCCCTGCTCAAGCCAGCGCATGTCCAGGCCCGTCTGAAGTTTGCCAATGACCATCTGGATGATCCAGAGGAGGAATGGGAGGTCATGTGGTCTGATGAGACAAAAATAGAGCTTTTTGGTCTAAACTCCACTCGCCGTGTTTGGAGGAAGAAGAAGGATGAGTACAACCCCAAGAACACCATCCCAACCGTGAAGCATGGAGGTGGAAACATCATTCTTTGGGGATGCTTTTCTGCAAAGGGGACATGACGACTGCACCGTATTGAGGGGAGGATGGATGGGGCCATGTATCGCAAGATCTTGGCCAACAACCTCCTTCCCTCAGTAAGAGCATTGAAGATGGGTCGTGGCTGGGTCTTCCAGCATGACAACGACCCGAAACACACAGCCAGGGCAACTAAGGAGTGGCTCCGTAAGAAGCATCTCAAGGTCCTGGAGTGGCCTAGCCAGTCTCCAGACCTGAACCCAATAGAAAATCTTTGGAGGGAGCTGAAAGTCCGTATTGCCCAGCGACAGCCCCGAAACCTGAAGGATCTGGAGAAGGTCTGTATGGAGGAGTGGGCCAAAATCCCTGCTGCAGTGTGTGCAAACCTGGTCAAGAACTACAGGAAACGTATGATCTCTGTAATTGCAAACAAAGGTTTCTGTACCAAATATTAAGTTCTGCTTTTCTGATGTATCAAATACTTATGTCATGCAATAAAATGCAAATTAATTACTTAAAAATCATACAATGTGATTTTCTGGATTTTTGTAAGTAGGAAAACCTGCAAAATCGGCAGTGTATCAAATACTTGTTCTCCCCACTGTATTCAGATAGCAGCCGATAAGAAAGCTAACGATTAGCGGGCCGCAGATGGGCGTTCAGGTTACGTCGCGACGGAGGGGCCAGTTGGATAACTCCCTCGGGTAGATAACGTCGGTAGTCCAGTCGTGAATGCTCGGTGGGAGCTCCGCATCGGCAGTAAAACCGGTCCGGATAGGTGATTGTAGCCCAGGAGTGGCTGATGGAACTCTTCAGCTGGCTAGCTCCGGAATAATTAATGCTTGCTCCGAGACCGACGTTAGCCAATAGTCACTCGGATAGCAGCTAGCTAGCTGCAAGATCCAGGTATAAATGTCCAGAGCTTGCGGTAGAAATCCGGGGATATGGAGAGAAAATAGGTCCAGAATGCTCTGGACTGAGTCGAGTTGTACAAAACTGGCGATAGCTTTTCGAGCTAAAGGATAGCTGATGACCGCCAACCGTGGTTAGCTGAATACTAACGTTAGCCAGTGAACTGGCTAACTTCTTGCTAACTTCTGGCTAGCTTCTGTTGTGGATTTCAGATTTGAGGTGAAAAATACTTTCTTTTTTTTATTGGTGAGGCGGGTTGCAGGAGAGTGTTTTGAAGTTGAGTTTTTAGAAAAAAAGTATATAAAAAGATTTGCGAAGAAAATATGTAAATATATATACACGGGACACGACAAGACGAGTACAAAGGATGTCTGACTGCTATGCCATCTTGTAATATATATATATATATATATATATATACTTAAATTGACCATATTAAATGATCATTGTAATTGCTCACACATTGATGTCAGACACGCACCTACGCCATTGCTTAGTTGCTGATGACTGATATTAGGGTTTGTACGTGATAGGCCTGTCTGGCTTATATGATTATGATGGTCATAATTCTTCTTAAAGCGTCATAAAGTGTATTTTCTTAGTCCAAGTAAAGTGACATAGGGACGGTCATAATGCTTCATGACAGTATCATAAAGTGTATTTTCTTAGTCCAAGTAAAGTGACATAGGGACGGTCATAATGCTTCATGACAGTATCATAAAGTGTATTTTGATAAAACAATAAAAAACTTTCAAACGTAAGGAAACTTCTTGGCAGGGAACAAACTAATTTGAATAAATGTTGGATTTGACACTCTTATGTAGGTGTTATAACCAGCCATAAAATAACACTATATGTGTCACAACAGGTGAAAATATATGGGTCATGACAGTGTTATGACCATATTATGACAGGTTATGACACGTTGTGTCAGCTGTTATGACATATTATGACATGGTTATGAGCGTGTCGTAACGTGTTATGACACTGAGTGTCAAATAAAGTAAAAAGCCTTAGTAGAATAAATAACCAGTCTCCACATGAATGATAACCAATCTCCACATTAATGATAACCAATCTCCACATTAATGATAACCAGTCTCCACATTAACGATAACCAGTCTCAACATTAACGATAACCAGTCTCCACATTAATGATAACCAGTCTCCACGTTAATGACAACCAGTCTCCACATTAATGACAACCAGTCTCCACATGAATGATAACCAGTCTCCACATTAGTGATAACCAGTCTCCACAGTAACGATAACCAGTCTCAACATTAACTATAACCAGTCTCCACATTAATCATAACCGGTCTCCACATGAATGATAACTCGTCTCCACATTAGTGATAACCGGTCTCCACATTAATTATAACCGGTCTCCACATTAATGGTAACCAGTCTCCACATTAATGACAACCAGTCTCCACATTAGTGACAACCATTCTCCACATTAACGACAACCAGTCTCCACATTAGTGACGACCAGTCTCCACATTAATGACAACCATTCTCCACATTAACGCTAACTCGTCTCCACATTAGTGACAACCATTCTCCACATTAACGATAACCAGTCTCCACATTAATGATAACCAGTCTCCACATTAACGATAACCAGTCTCAACATTAACGATAACCAGTCTGCACATTAATGATATCCAGTCTCCACATTAATGATAACCAGTCTCCACATTAATGATAACTTGTCTCCACATTAGTGATAACCGGTCTCCACATTAATTATAACCGGTCTCCACATTAATGGTAACCAGTCTCCACATTAATTATAACCGGTCTCCACATTAATGATAACCATTCTCCACATTAATGATAACCAGTCTCCACATTAATGATAACCAGTCTCCACATTAATGACAACCAGTCTCCACATTAATGACAACCAGTCTCCACATTAATGACCACCAGTCTCCACATTAATGACAACCTGTCTCCACATTAATGACCACCAGTCTCCACATTAATGACAACCAGTCTCCACATTAATGATAACCAGTCTCCACATTAATGACCACCAGTCTCCACATTAATGACAACCAGTCTCCACATTAATGATAACCATTCTCCACATTAATGATAACCAGTCTCCACATTAATGATAACCCGTCTCCACATTAATGACCACCAGTCTCCACATTAATGACAACCAGTCTCCACATTAATGATAACCAGTCTCCACATTAATGACAACCAGTCTCCACATTAATGACCACCAGTCTCCACATTAATGACAACCAGTCTCCACATTAATGATAACCAGTCAAATAAAGACAGATGTTCTCATTGGTCTGCTTTAAAGAGGAAATCTGCAGTTCGATTTATAAATCAACGATATATATATATATATATCGTTGTAGTCAGAGGTGGTAGCCAGGACAGGTCTGAGGATGGAAAACCATCTCTTCTGTGTTTTCACAATACGTCATATATATATATATATGACGTATTGTGAAAACACAGAAGAGATGGTTTTCCATCCTCAGACCTGTCCTGGCTACCACCTCTGACTGTCCCTCTCTAATAGAAAAGAGAAGAAACCCTGCATGCCGTGATGACACAGCCCTCAGCTCATTCTCCTCTATAGCACTATTTCCTACACTCCTTACTTGATCATTTTTCAAACTCTCAAAGGTCACCATCTCTTTTCATTTCCTCTCAGTGGAGGCCTATTTGTTTAGTTCAAACACTCCCCAGCCCCCCCCCCCCCCCCCCCCCCCCACCCCCTGAGCCTCACACAGCCCCTCACAGAGATCCCTCTGTCTGGAATGGCCTCCTTAGCAGGGAGAGAAAGTGTCTGTCTTCTAGACGGCAGCGTTAGTATGCTCTTCACACCTGTTAGTATGTTAACTATCACACCTGTTAGTATGTTAACTATCACACCTGTTAGTATGTTAACTGCCACACCTGTTAGTATGTTAACTGTCACACCTGTTAGTATGTTAACTATCACACCTGTTAGTATGTTAACTATCACACCTGTTAGTATGTTAACGGTCACACCTGTTAGTATGTTAACTATCACACATGTTAGTATGTTAACTATCACACCTGTTAGTATGTTAACTATCACACATGTTAGTATGTTAACTATCACACCTGTTAGTATGTTAACTGTCACACATGTTAGTATGTTAACTGTCACACCTGTTAGTATGTTAACTATCACACATGTTAGTATGTTAACTGTCACACCTGTTAGTATGTTAACTATCACACATGTTAGTATGTTAACTGTCACACCGGTTAGTATGTTAACTATCACACATGTTAGTATGTTAACTATCACACCGGTTAGTATGTTAACTATCACACCTGTTAGTATGTTAACTGTCACACCTGTTAGTATGTTAACTGTCACACCTGTTAGTATGTTAACTATCACACCTGTTAGTATGTTAACTATCACACATGTTAGTATGTTAACTATCACACATGTTAGTATGTTAACTATCACACCTGTTAGTATGTTAACTATCACACATGTTAGTATGTTAACTATCACACATGTTAGTATGTTAACTATCACACATGTTAGTATGTTAACTATCACACCTGTTAGTATGTTAACTATCACACATGTTAGTATGTTAACTATCACACATGTTAGTATGTTAACTATCACACATGTTAGTATGTTAACTATCACACATGTTAGTATGTTAACTATCACACATGTTAGTATGTTAACTGTCACACATGTTAGTATGTTAACTATCACACCTGTTAGTATGTTAACTATCACACATGTTAGTGTGTTAACTATCACACCTGTTAGTATGTTAACTATCACACATGTTAGTATGTTAACTATCACACCTGTTAGTATGTTAACTATCCAATGTTAGTATGGTAACTATCACACCTGTTAGCTCTGTCTATTGTGTTACCAGCTATTGTGTGTGAGAGAGAGGGTGGGTGGGGGGGGGGAGTGAGAGAGAGAGAGAGATGGTGGGGGGGACGAGTGAGAGTGAGAGAGAGAGGGTGGGGGGGGGGGGGGCGAGAGTGAGAGAGAGAGGGTGGGGGGGGGGGGGGCGAGAGTGAGAGAGAGAGAGATGGTGGGGGGGACGAGTGAGAGTGAGAGAGAGAGGGTGGGGGGGGGGCGAGAGTGAGAGAGGGAGAGAGAGGGTGGGGGGGACGAGTGAGAGTGAGAGAGAGAGGGTGGGGGGGGGAGAGTGAGAGTGAGAGAGAGAGGGTGGGGGGGTGAGTGAGAGTGAGAGAGAGAGGGTGGGGGGGGGCGAGTGAGAGAGAGGGTGGGGGGGGCGAGTGAGAGTGAGAGAGAGGGTGGGGGGGGCGAGTGAGAGTGAGAGAGAGAGGGTGGGGGGGACGAGTGAGAGTGAGAGAGAGAGGGTGGGGGGGGGGGGGCGAGAGTGAGAGAGAGAGAGAGATGGTGGGGGGGACGAGTGAGAGTGAGAGAGAGAGGGTGGGGGGGGGCGAGAGTGAGAGAGGGAGAGAGAGGGTGGGGGGGACGAGTGAGAGTGAGAGAGAGAGGGTGGGGGGGGGGAGAGTGAGAGTGAGAGAGAGAGGGTGGGGGGGTGAGTGAGAGTGAGAGAGAGAGGGTGGGGGGGGGCGAGTGAGAGAGAGGGTGGGGGGGGCGAGTGAGAGTGAGAGAGAGGGTGGGGGGGGCGAGTGAGAGTGAGAGAGAGAGAGAGGGTGGGGGGGGACGAGTGATAGTGAGAGAGAGAGGGTGGGGGGGGACGAGTGAGAGAGAGAGGGTGGGGGGGCGAGTGAGAGAGAGAGGGTGGGGGGGACGAGTGAGAGAGAGAGAGAGGGTGGGGGGGCGAGTGAGAGTGAGAGAAAGAGAAATGTAGAATAAAGAACCTTGATTGGAGAGGCTTCTCTGACATTTATTTAAAAGGGTGTGTTTAGAACCACCAGTCAGCAGCTAATTACCACCGTGATAGAACAGAGAAATAGAAAAGTCATTGATGAAAAGTTCAATCAAGACTGTATTACCATTGTCATGCACTTATTTTTAAGTTAATTACAGTCACAGACAAACTGAAAAAGCAAATTGGCCAATTAATCTGTGTGTGTGTGTGTGGGGGGGGGGTCTACTAAGCTATATGGAATTGTTTTAAGAAGGTCATACCAAGGATCATTTAGCTGTTTGATTTAGAATTTTAAGATCCATTGAAGGATAAAGAATATAATAATAATAATATTTGATGGAAATGTGTATTTGGCCTTACTGCTATTAACCCATACAATAGTATTGAATAACAGATTCACTACATAGAACAACAACAGATAGTCGTCGTCGTCGTCGTCCCCCCCCCCCCCCGCCAAAAAAAAATCTAAAGGAAGTTTGTTCTGAAGTACAGTGGTTCTTCCTTTAAAAATCACCTTGTAATCACACCAGGGGCCATGTTGGAAGACCTAAGTCAGTCTATTGGAAGTCCTCCAATCGTCCAATCGGCCGGCTTCATTTTGCTACATCCGGAAACTTCAGGAAGGTTGCCCTTTATAAAAAAAAAAATAAGGACCCAGAAAATGGAGGTGGTGAGATAACAATTAATTATTAGCTAGTTAGCTTGCTACAGAAACTTAGTGTGCAGGCTACCTCAAATGAGCTGCTAATGTAATGTTCGCTAGTTAGCTAACGTTGTATACTGTATAGCTAGCTAAGGGAATTAAATATCAACCGGGTTGCTAACTTCATATTAGCTAGTTAGCTAGCTATCTCTATGTATTTATCATTGTAACTTGAAATGCATTTGTAGCTATGTACCTATCTAACAGCCATGGAATAGGGTGAAAGGATTAGCTAGCAGTTCCAGCTGTCAGAGAAGGGAGAGTAAGCTACTCTAGGTAGGCCAGGTACCTTTCTAGGAGAACATTATGAAAATATTCTACAGTTCCAGTCCCTAGCGGGAAAAAAAACTGAGGACAGAGAGATAATAGCAAGATAATATTCAGCTAAAACGCAAGAACATTACTTTTGACGTTAATTTGAGGAAATCTGGATCCCCTATAGCCAGGAACACTTTTCAGCCTACATTACATGGTTGCTGTGATGCCCTGACCATAGTTTGCTTTGTATGTTTCTATGTTTTGTTTGGTCAGGGTGTGATCTGAGTGGGCATTCTATGTTGTATGTCTAGTTTGTCTATTTCTATGTGTTGGCCTGATATGGTTCTCAATCAGAGGCAGGTGTTTGTCGTTGTCTCTGATTGGGAGCCATATTTAGGTAGCCTGTTTTGTATTGTGGGGTGTGGGTGATTGTTCCTGTTTCTGTGTTTGTTCACCATACGGGACTGTTTCGTGTTCGTTAGTTTATTCGTTATTTTGTTTGTTTTGTTTCAAGTATTCTAAATAAATATGAATACTCACCACGCTGCGTATTGGTCCGATATCTCCTACTCCTCCTCAGACGAGGAGGACGAAGAACGTTACAGTTGTCATTTTTATTGATCTGTTGTCAGTGTCAGTGTAGAGTAGACCTACCATCATATTAAAGGCCACATTTTTCCCGCGCAAAGGAAAGAAACATCTCTGATATAGCCTATAGCCGTTGTCTTACCTGCTTTGTTAGAGAAGCCAAATACTCCACAGAAAAAATGACCGTGGTGATGAATCAACTAGTTTTTAGGCACTGTTATCATGCAGTTTGGGGTTAGGCCACTCGGCTGTTTTTGTCTGAAGAATGAATGCGGTGGTCTTCCAACATGGCCGCCAGGAGTCGTTGTACGTCAACTGTAAGCCCTTTGTAGGGAACTGCAAGCCCTTTGTAGGGAACCTTCAGATGAGTCTTGTGAGACCTGTGAGCAAAGCAACCGGGCATGTACAGTACCAGTCAAAATGTTTGAACACACCTACTCATTCAAGGGTTTTTCTTTAGTTGTACTGTTTTCTACATTGTAGAATAATAGTGAAGACATCACAACTATGAAATAACACATATGGAATCATGTAGTAACCAAAAAGTGTTTAACAAATCAAAATATATTTAACATTATAGATTATTTAAAGTAGCCACCCTTTGCCTTGATGACAGCTTTCCCTTCACTCCCATGGAGTATTGAGGGAGAGAACCTATGGAGAACAAAGACATTATTGACTGCCAAAACTCCATCATCCAAAAGTGGGGAATTAAACAATATTTTAAACAGTTGGAATTGTCCGTGGGTACTTAAAAAAATAATTATGACAGACAGTTGTTGTTTTGGGATAACAGTATAACAACATAACTGTATCTCTGAATGTATATATTTCCCAGTTGTCAGGGTCACATCCAAATGTTGTGGAACTTATATGATTAAATATGAAACTATTTGTGAGAAGATGTAATGTGAATTTAGCCTTCTAAATGAGATAATAGTGTTTCATATGAAGTCTTAACCAGTCAGTGACCACACCCACGTAAAGCACAGACATTATGACAAAAGGAGGGTACTTTTTCCACGAATGCATAAATAGGACTCGTGACAAAATGTACATTAGGCCAACGAGACCAACTGCGTGAGCTAAAAGGTACGGACGGAATGGCTCTGAAACTCTGAAACTTTCAACAGAGAAGAAGAAAATCTCTACAAGACCATTCAGGCGGGCAGTGTGAACCGGACGTCACGAATAGTTAGACTCTATAGACCAGCTACGTGCAGCACCAGCTGAATACGTTACAAATGGTTAAAACATCTACAAAACTAAAGACTACACATTCACAGTCTGCGGCTGTATATGTAAAATAGTCTAGGAAAACTTGACCGAAGACGAGAGACAAAAAAAACAATTTCCTCTCACCACTCTATTCTAAGGAACAGAGCCGCTGAACAAGCAACGACTACAAAGGACATGGTGACTTCTGGTCGACAACCAGAGACTTACAAAGCCAGAGACTTTCTGTCAACTGATTCTCCAGAAAATGGACTAGCGATTTCAACAGAGAGACAACAAAGGCATACAATCATAAATATGTATATTGCAATTATTTTCTAATGAACGGCCGTTCATGTGCAAAGTATTAGCATTTCCATGAGTGAAGATATCAGCTGTGTGTACGATAGTGAAGTCCGTTGTCTTTTCTCCCGCTCTTTCTTACATGCCCCTCCTTTTTCATTTTGTGTAACAAGCAGTCATACCGGTTAAGTCCACTAGGGACCTTTCATTGCATTATGTAGTAATCAATGCGTAAGCAATTCTGTTTGTGTGTATGTAATTCTGTGTGATTATTTAGTTAGTTAGTAATTTAATAATTAAGCCAATTTTATATCACTGATTCATCATTTATGCTCGTGCAGATATCCAATGATTTTGCGACATTCAGAATGAGACTGATACAGTAGAAGTTAACAATTAATTAATGACTGATTGATGACTGAAATGTAAGAGAACTTTATATATTTAAGAGTTAATTCGGAAAACGGTAACTCATTAAATAAACTTTTTCCATTCTGCCCCAAGATTGCTAATGAGTTACAGGATTAATTTAATCATTGTAATAATTAAACATAGTTAATCGCTTTGATAAAACAGTCTTTATAACATTAATGATAGTAAAGACACAATAGTCCTTTTGAAAAACAAAAGATCGTCCTACTAAGCGCAAACCAGATAATTTCTCTGCAGAATGCTGTGGTAGCCATGATGGTTAAGTGTGCCTTGAATTCTAAAACAATCACAGACAGTGTCACCAGAAAAGCACCCCCACACCATCACACCTCCCCATCCATGTTTCACGGTGGGAACCACACATGCGGAGATCATCTGTTCACCTACTCTGCGTCTCATAAAGACACAGCTGTTGGAACCAAAAATCTTAAACTTGGACTCACTAGACCAAAGGACAGATTTCCACCAGTCTAATGTCCATTGCTTGTGTTTCTTGGACCAAGCAAGTCCCTTCTTATTATTTGTGTCCTTTAGTAGTGGTTTCTTTGCTGAAATTCGACCATGAAGGCCTGATCCACGCAGTCTCTTCTGAACAGTTGATGTTGAGATGTGTCTGTTACTTGAACTCTGTGAAGCATTTATTTTGGCTGCAATCTCAGGTGCAGTTAACTCTAATGAACTTATCCTCTGCAGCAGAGATAACTCTGGGTCTTCCTTTCCTGTGGCGGTCCGCATGAGAGCCAGTTTCATCATAGCGCTTGATAGTTTTTGCAACTGCACTGGAAGAAACTTTCAAAGTTCTTAAAATGTTCCGGATTGACTGACCTTCATGTCGTTTCTCTTTGCTTATTTGAGCTGTTCTTGCCGTAATATGGACTTGGTCTTTTACCAAATAGGGCTATCTTCTGTATACCACCTCTACCTTGTCACAACACAACTCAAACGCATTAAGAAGGAAATAAAAAAATACTTTTAACATGTCACACATGTTAATTGAAATGCATTCCACCTCATGAAGCTGGTTGAGATAATGCCAAGGGTGTGCAAAGCTGTCATCTTGTTGAAGGGAGGCTACTTTGAAGTATCTCAAATATTAAATAGATTTAGATTTATTTAGCACTTTTCTGGTTACTACATGATTCCATGTGTGTTATTTCATAGTTTTGATGTCTTCACTATTATTCTACAATGTAGAAAATTGTACAAATAAAGAAAAACTCTTGAATGAGTAGGTGTGTCCAAACTTTTGAATGGTACTGTACATGTTCGTGAGAGTCTCACCTTTCATATTAGTCTGTTGCCCAAACTGTTCGGACAAGATATCTCTATGCTAACCTTATGGGGATTGTTTTATTATGCTAATTTGATTGCTGCGGCGTTGCAGACATCGACCTTAGAGAGTTCAGTTAGAAACGTCAATCCACCTTTAAAACGTCCACTGGAATAGTGTGCTCTTATACACCTTTTTTTAATATATTTTATACTATTTCAACTATTAAGCTTTTTGTCCTCCTCCAACTTTCATTGGATTTCCTCAACATTCTATAGGTCCCGTTGTGACATCATCACTTCCAACGGTTACGTTCACTGTAATTGCAACAATGTAACTTTGACAGAAACCCATGTTGGAAAAAACAAAAAAAAACAACATCTAATTCTGAGCCTATGGCCTAGGCTACAGCACAGTGAGGTCAGGCCGTATGCAGCGAGCTAAAGCCAACAACCATTCGACCATAAAGATGAATGTAAACGGAATGGTAATCTGACTTTAGGATATTCTAATATATCTAATATATTCCAGGTTTGTCTGGAAAGCGTGCGTTTGAAAGGTTATCTGGGAATATAAAGTGAACAGTGTATAAATATAGTTGATTAAATTACATAAGTCTACGTTAACTACTAGTGGCTCCCTCTGCCTCTAAAGGCATTTTCCCAGATGTCTGTCGTTATTAATAGCTACTGAAAGTATAAAATACTAGCTCTGCTCAGAGTTCTCTGTCTTACTTCACCATTTTGTCTTTATACACTGAGTGTACAAAACATTAGGAACACCTTCCTAATATTGAGTCTAGTCTAGTCCACCCAATGTTGAAATGAAACCACAGCGGTCTAGTCCCCCCAATGTTGAAGTGAAACCACAGGGTCTAGTCCCCCCAATGTTGAAATGAAACCACATCATTCTCTCAGAGCCTTCGTTATAGAAGAGCCATCCAGTGTTAGTAGTGACTTTGGTCTCTCTTCTTCTTAGTTCAGCTGGACTGGGTGGAGAGAGACAATGAAATATGAACTGCTGCTGAGGGGTCACAGGAGGAATCACAACACTAATGAAATGTCCCCTAATGAGAGCAGAGGGCAGGGGTTAGAGGTCAGAGGGCAGGTGATGTCAGGACACTAGGGTCACAGAAGGACAGGATGAGGGAACTAAAAAGACGGAGAGTTTCGGTTCGTAGAAAAACATTTTAGGTGTGAGGTGATAATAGTCATACTAAAACAGGATACGATATTAAATGTTTCTTCTTCATATTCAACATCCAGCACCACCCCGACGTTTTAGAGTTTCTTCTTCATATTCAACATCCAGCACCACCCCGACGTTTTAGAGTTTCTTCTTCATATTCATCATCCAGCACCACCCCGACGTTTTAGAGTTTCTTCTTCATATTCAACATCCAGCACCACCCCAACGTTTTAGAGTTTCTTCTTCATATTCATCATCCAGCACCACCCCGACGTTTTAGAGTTTCTTCTTCATATTCATCATCCAGCACCACCCCAACGTTTTAGAGTTTCTTCTTCATATTCATCATCCAGCACCACCCCAACGTTTTAGAGTTTCTTCTTCATATTCAACATCCAGCACCACCCCGACGTTTTAGAGTTTCTTCTTCATATTCATCATCCAGCACCACCCCGACGTTTTAGAGTTTCTTCTTCATATTCATCATCCAGCACCACCCCGACGTTTTAGAGTTTCTTCTTCATATTCATCATCCAGCACCACCCCGACGTTTTAGAGTTTCTTCTTCATATTCATCATCCAGCACCACCCCGACGTTTTAGAGTTTCTTCTTCATATTCATCATCCAGCACCACCCCGACGTTTTAGAGTTTCTTCTTCATATTCAACATCCAGCACCACCCCGACGTTTTAGAGTTTCTTCTTCATATTCATCATCCAGCACCACCCCGACGTTTTAGAGTTTCTTCTTCATATTCAACATCCAGCACCACCCCGACGTTTTAGAGTTTCTTCTTCATATTCAACATCCAGCACCACCCCGACGTTTTAGAGTTTCTTCTTCATATTCAACATCCAGCACCACCCCGACGTTTTAGAGTTTCTTCTTCATATTCATCATCCAGCACCACCCCGACGTTTTAGAGTTTCTTCTTCATATTCATCATCCAGCACCACCCCGACGTTTTAGAGTTTCTTCTTCATATTCAACATCCAGCACCACCCCGACGTTTTAGAGTTTCTTCTTCATATTCATCATCCAGCACCACCCCGACGTTTTAGAGTTTCTTCTTCATATTCATCATCCAGCACCACCCCGACGTTTTAGAGTTTCTTCTTCATATTCAACATCCAGCACCACCCCGACGTTTTAGAGTTTCTTCTTCATATTCATCATCCAGCACCACCCCGACGTTTTAGAGTTTCTTCTTCATATTCAACATCCAGCACCACCCCAACGTTTTAGAGTTTCTTCTTCATATTCATCATCCAGCACCACCCCAACGTTTTAGAGTTTCTTCTTCATATTCATCATCCAGCACCACCCCGACGTTTTAGAGTTTCTTCTTCATATTCAACATCCAGCACCACCCCGACGTTTTAGAGTTTCTTCTTCATATTCAACATCCAGCACCACCCCGACGTTTTAGAGTTTCTTCTTCATATTCATCATCCAGCACCACCCCAACGTTTTAGAAATGTCCCTTTAAGGGTAAAGTGTTACGGATAAAGTGTTAAGGATAACGTAATAAGGATAAAGTGTTAAGGATAAAGTATTAAGGATAAAGTATTAAGGATAAAGTATTAAGGATAAAGTATTAAGGATAAAGTATTAAGGATAAAGTATTAAGGATACAGTATTAAGGATAAAGTATTAAGGATAAAGTATTAAGGATAAAGTATTAAGGATAAAGTATTCAGGATAAAGTATTCAGGATAAAGTATTAAGGATAAAGTGTTAAGGATAAAGTATTAAGGATAAAGTATTAAGGATAAAGTATTAAGGATAAAGTATTAAGGATAAAGTATTAAGGATAACGTAATAAGGATAAAGTGTTAAGGATAAAGTATTAAGGATAAAGTATTAAGGATAAAGTATTAAGGATAAAGTATTAAGGATAAAGTATTAAGGATACAGTATTAAGGATAAAGTATTAAGGATAAAGTATTAAGGATAAAGTATTAAGGATAAAGTATTCAGGATAATGTATTAAGGATAAAGTATTAAGGATAAAGTATTAAGGATACAGTATTAAGGATAAAGTATTAAGGATAAAGTATTAAGGATAAAGTATTAAGGATAAAGTATTCAGGATAAAGTATTCAGGATAAAGTATTAAGGATAAAGTGTTAAGGATAAAGTATTAAGGATAAAGTATTAAGGATAAAGTATTAAGGATAAAGTATTAAGGATAAAGTATTAAGGATAACGTAATAAGGATAAAGTGTTAAGGATAAAGTATTAAGGATAAAGTATTAAGGATAAAGTATTAAGGATAAAGTATTAAGGATAAAGTATTAAGGATACAGTATTAAGGATAAAGTATTAAGGATAAAGTATTAAGGATAAAGTATTAAGGATAAAGTATTCAGGATAATGTATTAAGGATAAAGTGTTAAGGATAAAGTATTAAGGATAAAGTATTACGGATAAAGTATTAAGGATAAAGTATTAAGGATAAAGTATTAAGGATAAAGTATTAAGGATAACGTAATAAGGATAAAGTGTTAAGGATAAAGTATTAAGGATACAGTATTAAGGATAAAGTATTAAGGATAAAGTATTAAGGATAAAGTATTAAGGATAAAGTATTCAGGATAAAGTATTAAGGATAAAGTGTTAAGGATAAAGTATTAAGGATAAAGTATTACGGATAAAGTATTAAGGATAAAGTATTAAGGATAAAGTATTAAGGATAAAGTATTACGGATAAAGTATTCAGGATAAAGTATTACGGATAAAGTATTCAGGATAAAGTATTAAGGATACAGTATTAAGGATAAAGGATAAAGTATTAAGGATAAAGGATACAGTATTAAGGATAAAGGATAAAGTGTTAAGGATAAAGTA